>NC_037602.1:10629329-10726453 GCF_003073045.1 Pomacea canaliculata | reverse complement strand
GGACTGGTGCGTGGTTGGCGTGGTCTGGTGACTGGGGGGGTTGTAATAAGGAAGGAGGGAGTGGAAAGAAAGTTCTGGAAACACTCGATTGAGGGTGGGATGTCGCTCAACTGCAGATCTTTGCCTTTATCTGTCTTTGGAAAGCTATCGGTGGACGGAGATGGATGGCGGAGATTGTTGTGTGGTGTCCGGGGGATGGGGTGGGTTGAGGGTGGGATGGGGTGTAGCCAACTGCTGCATTGGTTGATATTTGTGGCATTGGGTGAAGCAGGCGGTTGGCGGGCGTAGATGATATGGCCGAGAGCGATCTGTGTACATATGATAAGAGTTGACAAGAAGGAGGGCAGGAGGCGAATCTCTAGCTGGGCCGCGGCTTTGATGAAGCCATAGCGAGCTCCAGCATGGAATTATTACGTCATGAACCTGCCCGGCGCGGAGGGTCGGACTCTCTCCGGCGGGTGACTGTAGCTTTTTCTATGCAGTGGTAGAGGATTGGGAGCAGTAAGCAAGGTGACCAAGCTCTGTTGCGCGATATTTTGAGGTGGACAGCCGACTCCTTTTTTTTATTTCGGAAGTTACGCAGGTGCCTACAGCACACATAGTTCTAGTCACTACGCGCTCCGTCCCCTGCGTCTCGTCCCTGGGAATGTGGCTAAAATAGTTCTGGTGAGGTCGACGTCGCTTGATTCGTAACGTCAGCTCGGAAATGGTGAAGACAGTTAACCATGGAGACCTATAGAGTAAGGATAGTGGATGTCGTGGACGTGCGAGGGGGTGGATGAGGGCAAATGTTCATGAGGGTAAATGACGAAAGTAGATTGGGTTGTTGGGATGCAGAAGATGATTGGTCCTCTTATGGTTGGGTCGTTTAGACGGAATTATGCACGTCATTGACACGCACTTGAGCCTCCTATTGTCGAATACAAATCTTGTAAGCTACTACATTGCATAAGTCATAAATAATTGTGAGTAATATAGCTTGAAGTTGATTTCACAAGCTGGAGTTGAAACCGGTTTAAACATCTAGCAGCAAAAATCTAACAGAAGGTTTCGAGACTGGAAGTCGACAGTGTGCAGGGTGCAAGGAAGAGAGCAATCGCCACTCAATGTGTGGATATGAGCTGACGGGCGAACGGGGTGGATAACCGCTTCAAAAATATAACAACAAATATAATTAGATTGTCAGTGTGTCTTCATTTTTCGGCATGCTGAAGATTCATTATTTGCCAGTGCAGAGACTCGTCTTTTCTCTGTAATCAAAAAGATGCAGAGACAAAGCGCAGCGAAACCTCACCTATGCTTCAGGTAAGGGTGGTGCCTGCAGGTGGAGGGGTGGAGTGCTGACAGGAGAGCGATGGTCAGGGGGCGGGTAGGAGAGAGGGCACCTGCTGGAAAGCTCTCACGAACGTCTTTGAAGGGCCGTTTCTTGTGCAACCACGCGAATACCACGACCCGACATAAAAAGCGTGGCCTGCGGGAGAGAAAGCGAAGAGAGGACCGCTGACAGAAATTGGGAGGAAGAAATGAGTTCCTCCCGGGGAGGCATCGCTCTAAGAATTGGGACTGGCAATGGAGAGTTACGTCTGAGACTGTCTCGCCAGGTACGGTCTTTGGATATGGAGAAGCAGAACGGGGAGGGGGTTAGGGGCAGAAGGAGTTCTGCCAGCAGGGAAGGGTGCCCGTAAGCCGGGAGGGAGGGGGTAGGGGCAGATAGGGCACTACGCCGAGCGGGAAGGGTCTCGGACTGCGGGAGGTAACACGATGGATATGCTAGTTAGGCTGGCGGGAGGGAGCATTGGGCGCGGTGGGAGGAAAGTGGGTAAGTGGAATGGGAGTGCGATGATGAGTGAAGAGAAGGGTGGAGGGGTAAACAACTTGGCGCGAGGGGAGCCAGACAGGACTCTTCTCGTATTGCGTGTTTTCTTCCCTGGCTGAGCCAGCTAGCTCCGGAGGCTGCCAGTAGCCTGGGGAAAGCAGATTACTGCAGAGTGTAGTAACGTTCCGCCGTGGCTCACCCCCTTCCCAGCCGCATGCCCGTGCCCCACACGCATGCAATCACACTTAATCCTCCACCCTTCCGTCCTGCTGTCGTATCTAAACTGGTTCTGATCCAACATCCACCCCCTCCCACTGTAGACATCGTGTGTTACTGACACGTGTAACTTTCTCAGATTGAATGTACATGTTACAAAATATTTGATGTGGTCCATCGGGCTTACCCTTACTGTACTGTCATTCCTTCTCACCTCAGCCTTTTACTTTATTTTATGTTTATTAACTTCTGGTTTCTCTAACACTACAGACAGCTATGTTCATTTCTCATAATTTTTTCTATTTGAATTCTTGGTCTACTCATTAATATCTTATGTCTGTCTAGATATTCTGATTCTCCCTTGTCTTTGTACATATACTTTATGATATTGACGTTACATTGTCATCCATACTGTGTATGAGTTACTGACGAGCCGTTTGTCTGCTGTATTGTTTCATCTACTTTTAGGCATCTTGTTTAGTCAACTCTTGACTGCTGGGTGAAATAAGTGATGATTTCTTGGTATACCACGTATTATGAGATAGTTGAGCTTTTATAACATCTCTTGTTCGACAGTAAAAAGTTGATTTTGGGTAAACAATATCTTGCGATAAACGAGCAAAAAAAACCCAACAAAAAACAAAGAAAAACAACAAAAAAACAGCGAAAAAAAAGCACAAAAATAAAATATAATAAAATAAAGTAACGTTATTAAGGATAAAAATAAATAAAAATAATAGAATAAAATAAGAAAATAAAAAAATAAAAATAAGTAGCAGCGCCGGCTGGTCCTTGATGCTTCATGCACAGAATACAAGGTGAGCGACAAACAACAGAGAGGGGAATCAACGGAAACACAATTCTGGTTCAGATGAGTAAACACGCTGATAATTTAATGTCACCCCATCATCATCATCAAGCTACTTTAACCTGATGGGGCTCATCTACTCAGTGCAAGCACTTTCGCGCACAGTGGGTCGTCTGTAGAGCCTGTCAGCGTTCTTAAATGCGGATCTTGTCAAGCGAGAGGCGGTGGAGCGCAGGACGGGTGGGCCCTATGTGCAGGCCGCCAGGACCGGGTCTTGGATCGGATGACGAGTTGGGGAGCAGACCGTGGATTAGCGGGCCATCAGCGCGGAGAATCAAGGGCAATCACCAGGCCCTTCCACATCGTCTGCTCAATGTGCTGGAAAAGTAAGCGGGAGATAATCCGTCTTCTGGGCGCGGTAATGCCTTTGTGTCTCCATCCTCTCTTGTCGAGTTTACCGCAGCTCAATATTGACATTACTTCCGTCACGCCTTCCTTGACATTAAACACAACAAACATTTAACTTACTATTAGTAAAGCTTACCTTGTATTTCTCTGTCACCAACAGATTAAGATTAACATTTATTTTGGATTCCAAGTCTGCCATACTTTCCTGCCTCGTCTCGTCAACCAATAACTTTCCCACTTTCATTACTGTTATTGTATTGTCACATTTGTCACTTTAATTAATAGTAAAAATAAATGTGCGATTTATTTATCGCATAATTACACACACGAAGCAGCAAGGTCTTAGCTCGAGACAAGAAAGATATATGGACAGCATAGGAAGAAGGGAAGGAGAAACAGCCGTGAAGCAAATAATAGAAGACAAACATGAAAGACGCAAAGAGGGATCAGGGAACAAACAATAAGGATGGAGAGTGTCATAAATCTTCAAGGGAGGACGAGCAGGCGGACAAGTCAATAGACTAGAATCACAGCAATTGGCAACTAATCAATAGACGGAAAGAGTGAAAGAAAGATTTAGAAAATGGACGAGCGTTTTGTTGATTGGTGTGAGGAGTGATGGTCATGGAGCAGGAGTGTTTTCAGTGGAAGTTTAAAGGGTTGGAAGGGATGAGAGTTCCACTGTTTTGAATCCAAGATTTGGGACTGACGACGGGAAGATGATGTTGGTGTCGCCCACCTTGATGTACTTGGCGATGAACGATTTCTTCTCCTCGAGCAGAAGAGGGCGTCCGTGTTATGGTCGTTAGGCTTGTGTGTCCTCCAGTCTGCGAGTCACTAATACAGGATTTAATGGTGTTGAGAGCTGAGTGAGACTCAGTAGGCGGGGTAGAGCAGTACAGCTGCTTGTCATCAGCATAGGATTAATGTGAAACATAAAGAGACTGTATGCGTGATGAAAATGGTTTTGTGTAGAAAATGAACAGAATGGGGACAAGTACCGAGCCTTGGGGGGACTCCGCAAGAAAGGTTAGTAGGGCGAGATGGTTGACCGTCGAGGAACACACTGGGTTTTGTCAGTTAGATAGGAGTTGAACCATGCTAGTGTTGGTCCAGAAATCCCCTAGAGGATGCGAAGTCTTTGAAGGACCAAAGATTGGTTGATAGTGTAGAATGCAGCAGACAGGTCCAGCAGACTGAAAGTAGAAACATCACCGCTGTCGAGAGCAGATAATATGTCCGGGGTTGCTTTGATGAGAGTAGTTTTCTGGTATGTGCCGACCGAGCTTTAGGGACGAAGAAGTGTTTTTTAAGCCCAGAGCTGTGTCAAAACTACTTTCATCAATTATCTGAGAGACAAACAGCAAGGTTGAAACTGGGGGATAGTTGTTTAACACACTGACATCAAGCGTGGACGTGGCCATAGCAGAGCAGTTTTAAAAAATATGGGAACACACCTGCTGACAAACTGACATTAATATTATTTGTAGTTATTTGTAAAACATCATTACATCCTTCAATTTAACATTTAAGGTTAATTTACACATTCCAGTCTAGTCTGTTGACTTTTCCCACTGTGTCACGTGTCATACGACACAACTCTTCTCCCATTTTTCCTCCTCCTCCCCCACCACGCCGATCCACCAGGGTATCATGATGTGAGTAGACTGGTCAGACCCAGGTGACAGCTTTCCAAACAAATATTACAATGTCAACAAATGTGCATGTGCATGGCGATCTCTTAGAGAAACCACGCTTTAAACATCCAATCTCCTTTTTCATTGATAATTTCTTTGGACTGAAAACTGTTTTAAACAGAACAGACGCATCTTCCAAATTGCAAGTAACGGCGAGCTTGAGGGATGCAGAAGATAAAGTCAATTAGAGAGAGAGGGGAGAAAATCAGTTGCTGTCTGACTCGTTAAGATTGTCTTCTGCGTGAACATTATTTTATTGACATCAGAGACACATTGTCTCGCACCGCCGCTGCACTACCCTCCCCACCTCCTCCCCTCCCATCGCGATTAATGGCCGGCGTCCTGACGGTTGGTCTACTGGCAGACTTCACCGATCGACTTTATCGGCGGACGAGGCTCTCCGCGCCAACCTCAGATGGGATTCGAGTGTATCTGGCAGTATTTATTCGCCAGATACACCATAGATGAGGTCAAAGCTTCTGACTGAAACGAAGGAAGAAAGCAGTGATAAAGAAAGACAGGAACGTGGGTGAGTCAGTCCCTGTAGGTAAGACCTGATAACACCTGGATGTGGACATCCAGTGCTGTGATGGTTAAACCGTCGTTTACGCATTTTTATCTGCTGGTGGAGGTTATCTGTCAGATTACACTACAGTTCTTGGAGGGAAAGCTGTAGGGGCTGTTTACTTGCCGTTGCCCACTTTGCCTCCCCACATTAACACTTGAACCTGCGGGCAGCCAATGGGGGTTGGCCTGGCCAGTGTCAGCAAGATGGTAACCCAGCCTGTCTGGCTCCATGTCTCCGGCCATCGACTGGCTCCCTCTGTCTTCTGTAGTGCTTCTAGACAGCAGTGATGTAGTCTAACGGGGGAGGAGAGAAGGGGGAGGAGAGAAGGGGTCCGGAGTGCACCTTGACATAGTCACTTATCTTACCCTTGAGTTTTTGTACGGCTGTTTGTCTGTCTGTCAATCTCTGTTGTCTGTTAAGGGACTGTTGTTTGTCTTTAAACATTGCAGTTATCTCTCCCTGCAATTCTCACTCACTGCAGTTTTTTCCTGTTGCATCTGATGGTGGAAAATTCTCATAAGGTCACAGATGTTGATGTCATGATTGGGTAAAGTGGTATGTATACATACTTCTCTAACAACCATCCTAACTGTGAATTTGTTTTTAAACGATTCAATCAGTGAGAAACGTCTCTCAACTAGAATGATGTGCAGTGTTCGTTTAATATTTCTTCTGCGTTTTAATCACGTGTCACTGCGTAGTTCTGCGTCTGATCACATGTCACTGCGTAGTTCTACGTCTTAATCACGTGACTGGGTATTTCTACGTCTCAATCACGTCATTGCGCAGTTTGCTTTTCCCTTGCCGTGTTTCTTTACAACCACAAAGGGCGAAGTTTGATGTCAACACCCAATTGATGTCTAACTCACTGATGTATACATTACACTCTCGATGACTGTTTACTCGCCTTCATTTCCGGCACACCCTCTATCTGAAAAAGATCTTATTCAAGACGAGAGTTCAGTTCTGTTCTCTCTTTCCCTCCCTCTCTCTCTCTACACCCACGCATGGAGGTAATAGAGAGTTGGCTTGCTAGTTAAGCGAACATTAGCACGGATATTTTTTTTTCAAACCGCCTGAACAATGCAATTTGCGCGATCTTCCTACACGCACAACCAGCTTGGCGCCCGTTTCAAGAGACCAGTAAATGCTGGCAACAGGTGAAAAATAGCTTTATCCACAATCTTTCTCACAAAAAGGATTCCGGAGGCAGGCATGTTAACTCCTTGCACTGTGCGCCGACAAGAGACTTCGTTAAAGCGGAAGCAAAGATCTTTTTCGTTAGAGATGAACGACGAGTGGAGCAGGGTAGATGATAAGGTTGATGGGTAGACAAGTCAGGTCTGTTCACCCGGCAAGACTGGACCACACTGTGGTAGTATGACGTCATCAGTTGGCTAGTTACTGAACGGAAACAGCGCCGCAGTGTTCTCCCCTGGCGACATTTCAGTTCAATTCACACGGTTTTTGCCATGTGTGAAACACGATGCCTTTATGTACATAGACTTTAACATTTATTTTGTTTCTTCTCTATTCCGCCACAGCTTTTAAAAATAAAACCTGTGTTGAGCAAGACTGCACTCACAGCTCCTCACTCACGTGGACAGCACGTGAGACACGCACCGAGTTGAGTGAGTCATGGATGTGCAATAGCCAACTACCTACAAAAAAAAAAATCCCAGAATAATGGTATCTATATAATATATATTGTATGACTGCATTACAAACAATAATAATCCACTGTGCGCGTGTACTAGAAAGATAATATTCGGTTTAGAAAAAGCTTTCAGTGGTGGGAGGAGTAATGTGATTCCACTTATCTCGGGGGTCATGTCGTGAGGGCGGTGCCCACCTCCTTTCTCTCGAAACCTTTCTTACAACCCTTCAGGTGGGTCAGCTAGTAGGGAAGGTTGGGGTCTACCGAGTGAATTACGTCATATCAGACAGACGAGTGTGCGTGCTTGCGTAACCGCTGTTATAACCACTCGGTTATCCCTCTCCCGAACGCTCGGTACAGTCGCACCTACTAACAGACCTGTGAGAAACTGTTGATAGCTGCTGCTGCGCGACTGACGAAGTACGTAACCTGACAGCTGCACGCCAGAGGGAACGTGTTACTAATTACAGCTGTACCTGAAATACCCGCAACTGCAGTAACTGCACGAGGCTTATCCCCCTCCCTCCCTGACTTCCCTTTCGTCCCATCATGCACAGCATTCTCCAACCCCCTACCACCACCACCACCATCCGCTGGCGCAGCGAGAGCAGCTGCACACAGCGACTTACTATTGTCACCGACGTTTATTGGCAAGCAGGTGTACAGCGCCGCCCGTCACCACTTTTATGGTTTGAGACCAGGCTCGGCGAGCGCCAGCGTCAGTCGTGTCCGCCGTGTAACGTGCGCATCAGGCGAGGGCTGTGCGAGCCTAATGGCGGTAATAGAACCTCTAGAGGCCCGGCTGCATGAAGTAGGCAAGGTTTTTATAACGGCCGCTTGTGGCCTGTGGCCATGAATTTTCATGAGAAGAGGAGGGAACCCGAACACGTGTGCTTGGCCTGTGATTTATCAGTAAACGTGTTTGCTTGTCAGCCCGGGGAGCCGGTCGGAAAAGACGAGAACTGGCGAAAGTGGGGAAGGGGAAGGGGAAAGGCGAGGGAAGAAGTGAGTGGAGGTTAAGGTGGCGGTGGTGCAGGGGGTACAGGGGGTGAAAAAAGCGGGGCTTTCCGAGAGGTAGAGGAGGTACAGGTCTCGGGGAGAGGTGTGGGGGGCAAGCTGGCTGAAGGTAACGAGCAATTTTTTTAAATGGCTTTGGAAGAGGAAGTTTGAAGGAGGTTATAGGGATCGGAAAGGAGGAAAGGGGGGAGAGGTTTCTTTGAAGTTAGCGCAGCTCCCCGCGGACAACATGTAGCGCGCCACGAAGCAGAAGCAAACCCGTATTTGTCTTCCCTTGCGTGGGGCACACGTTGCGTGGTGGCAGGGACTGCAGTCAAGTCTTTGACCCCTACCCTACCCTCCCCCATCTCCTCCATCAACAGGGAGTGTCAGTAACTGTATAAGCCTGAGATCACGAAACAGAGAGATTGCGTTGTGAAGGATAAATAAAATGAAAGTTTAGAGGAAAATACTAAAAACATGTACGTGGGTCTTAATGTGGTGAACAGCCAAAGGATCAGCTCGTGTGTCTACAAGCTATGTTGACTATTGCTCGTGTTCATACACACTATATCGACTATACACTGTGTCTAGAAACATTATTGTTAACTATACACTATTGTCATGACAATCCCACGGGCAAAACCAACAAAACTCGTGTAAAGATGTAAACTCGTATGATTCTGCAACAAGACTTTGAACAGAACCTGTGTCTCTACAAACAGCCGAGTGTGATTAATTCAACAGTGAACACATGTACACACCTCATCACACGCAGAAGGGATGGTGATGTATACACCTTGGTTGGTCTCATCACACTAGTCTGCTACACTCCGCCATTTAATGGTCGAGTATGAGACTAGGACCTTGTGTACATCGTCATAAGTGAATGTGAACGAGGTGACTACACTTTGCATTGACAGTGACAGCTAGCTGCTCACACATGTTCACTAGCTGCCTAGACAGATTCTTCTACTGTCATCGCTATACAAATACAAATACAAATGGTTTATTTGTTAGGCTTTTGGGTCCTTTCAAAAGGGTTAGCATAAACACATTTCACGGGAAAAATATAATACACAATAAATGAAAAATGTCTTTAAGATAAGAGTAGCATGTCTTTCTTTGTTCCTAAATATAGAAACTTTTCAAGATTTGATAGTATTATTTCATTTTTTGTTGTTGTTGTAGATATCTAGTTTATTAGTTTTATTGTTGTAGTTTAAAGGTATTTGGTCTAGTGTAATACATTACTGATGCTTTGTGTAATGTATTTAGCTGGTGCTGTAGTCCTAGTAACCTATGAGTTCACCCGGGGTGGACTAGTGGCTGTTGATGGTTGTTTTTGATCTTCAAGTAACGACCCTTAGCACCTGCTTGGGCGGTTTGGCAGTACCGATGCGCCATAGAGAAGCCTGCAGCACGGCAGGTGCGCGAACAGACTACTTGACGCTATCGTGTGGTATCTGTCATTCCGGGCTTGCAGGCTGGGCTACGTGCAGGGCTGTGTAGGTACACCGATAGGCGTGTGAGTACAGATACAGGTACCGATACGCCGGGACAAAAAAAAAAAAAAAAATAAAATAAAAATAAAAACAACGCTGCGTTCATGTTTGATTTTGTTGTTGTCTCTTTGGTACATGTTTCAGTGCTTTGTTGTTCCTTTCCCAACACAAAGCACCGTCATTACCGCCCTTATCGTCATGCAATGGCTTGATGGCGGTGTAAAGAAAAAAGAAAACATGTTTGCTGTAATGATGTTTTTAAAACTCTGCTTGCAATCTGACATACGAGTCGTTGCCACTGTTCCGGGTGCTGAACCCAGATCATGTAGGTGTGCCAACAGCTTCAGTGTTATGACATTGCACGAAATGTCCTCTGCTCTTCCAAGCAAATCATCAACGTAGCTGTGGTGCTGTTACTGTAGTGTGTGTGGTGGTGCATTTGATGCCTACCCTAAAAAGGTGTGTAATCATGCACCTGCAGGTATGTAAAGCCCTTTGAGTCCATATGGTGCTAGGAAAAGGTGTTATATAAATGAGACCATTAAGTTTGCCATCATTATCTCAGGCAATACCAGGCAATAACAATGACCAGGACTGTCACGGATAATGACTATCACATACTGACAATGACTGTCACTGACAAACGGGCTGCTGATCGGTATCGCATCCCCCTCACCCACCAGTCACCACCGTATTGCGTTGCCCCTTTCCTGGCAATATCCACCGCCTGCTAATTGTTGCCACCCACCCCTCACCTGGTCTAAGCTTTCATTGCCACCCATCCCCCGGCCTCTAATGTCTCTACTGCGGGCGAGGGTTAGGGAGGGGAGTGGGGCAGCAGGAGGGTGGAACGCGAGAGGTGAAAGAAGGGGGAAAGGACGGAGAGTGGAAGAAGGGGATTGTGCTGGCGATTGGCGCTGACGGTCACGTGGTGCTGGCTAGCGCTACAGCTGCTCTTGTGGGTCTTTCACCTCCCTGCCCCAACACCCCGCACCTTACGTGAGGCACGTACTGCCGACAAGAGAGGGGGGAGGAGGTTGAGAGAGGTGCGTGCGTGCGTGTTGGTGTCTGTGTCAGGTAAATATTTGGGTTGTCACGTAACTAGTAACATTATCGACGGTTAGCATTGTTTTCAGGGGCACTTTTGACCTGCTGCACCCCAAATACATAAAGTTTATTGCAACACCAGAGCTTTAGAACCTGTAAACCTAATGCAAACAGTACTGTCGCTGTGGATGCATTCAGTAGGAACAGGCGGCCCTCTGTGTGCCCACCAAGGTCAGAGGTCACTTGCTTCCGTAAGCACTTGCCCGTAGGGTCATGAGCTGTTAGAATTCAGTGACAGTAAAAGAATGTCAGGAATGTCACAAACGGTGCTACATGCACTTGCATGGAAGAGCTGGAGCAAGGACACAAACAAACTTTGTGACAGAGAATTATGTGAACAAATGTAGGTTATAAAAATTCCGACCGTAGTTTTGTAACCGGATGCATAAAGAGCTAATGGTCAACCAAATTAATCCCTTCACACTTTCTCACACCCTGCTTTAATTCTGGAGTCGATCTCCACATAATCAACGACTTCATGTCAACGCATGAGGCAGTGCATCAGATGACGAACGTTGTACGAGCTGAGGATTGTCACGCGCAACACTAGTCATGTGGTTTTACGAGATAAGGATGGTGGAATATAATGTTTTGGAAGCACACTATGGCTGCTATCAGTCTATACTAACCTAACTACTATTCACGTGTTTTGGACTGCACTGGCATGTAACACGAGGGGAGCTCACCGACTCAAGTCTGTTGTGATGTTGGGGTGACACGTGAGCATCGCGTGACATCGGTTCACACTGGGGAGAGCGGTGTCACAGGTCACATGTAGTCATGCATATGTCCTGTTGTCATGAACCCAGCATTAAAGACATGTTTCAGACATATTTGTTACATTTAGGCCACATCGACAGAGATAAAAACCATTTAATGACTAAAACTCTTTTATTTTTGATGACACCCAGTATGCATCGTCAGCTCTCAAGTAGAAATGTCGAAACTGTAGAAAAGAAACCTTCATATAGTCATAGAGACTGGAAACCAAACGATTCAAGAGACAAAAAAAATTGTTGTCAACATACAAAGAGTGCACATATCTCTTCTCACCTATGAAAAATGTTATAACTAGTGAAGAGTTTAAAGACTATTTAAAAACTGTTTAAGTTCATTTTCATACAGCGGTGGATGGATGGGTGGAAGAAGAGCCTTACAAAACTTTGTCCCACACCTGAGGACGGTACAAACCCAATCAAAACTTTCCCATGACCTTTTCCGTCACCTTTTGCTCTTTACCTCCCTCCCCTCTCCCCGCCTCCCATCCCCCGGCTTGTTACTGTGAACATCTGCTGTACTGGTAGCTGTCACCCCGACTGTACGACTCGCTACATTTCTCCATATGAACAAAGCATCGAGTTTACCAGGGTCTAACAATGGCCGCTGCCAGCTTTCATGTTTGTATTTACGATTGATTACAAACTCTGGCACGTCAGTCATTGCTGTGGATCAACCAGACGCTCGGATGCTTATTTAATTTTTTCCCCAAAGCTGAAGCGAGAACGACTTTTCAAAGCATTATGTTTAACCCCCAAGATCGTATCTCTGACGTACGGCGTTTTTAAGGTGTTCTGGTCATGAAGAAGGGAGATGGAGGTGGGGAGGAAAAGATGGGATGGGGGATGTTGCAGAACAAAAAAATAAAAAAAAACATTAAACCCTCGGCAGCTACGTTACAGCCACGGTTAGACCTGTCACACATTCAAAAATCTCATTTCCATAAACCACAGCGAGGGATAGACGATTTTTACTGTTTGAAATATTCACACTCACACGGAATTAGTTGCAACAGGTCTGTTAACCGATACAAAATTGCATTCGTTTCGACTTGGACTGTACAGCCTGAAGTATTGCATCCCTTGCAGGGCCCCCTTACGGCTGGCACGCCATATTGACCGGCATTCCTGGCGGCATCAGCTTTGACGCGGAGTTCCGCGAGACCCGCCGACTGGCGTCCCGCTGGAAACTACACCACGGCCTGTGCACGGCGACTGCAGCCGTGGGCTTGATAGCCAGCCGCCTTGTGTGCTTCGCCTTCCACAAGATTTTACATGCGCAGTCAAGCTTGTTTCACAAACTAACAATGTTTCAATAGTTCCTGGACTTTGTGGCCGCCATTTCTCACACGTTTAAACAGACGCGTTTAGTGAGTCACTGCCCTCGGTGCACGGAGAAGACACCCATAAAAACGAAATTGAGGTTCACTTGCAATGAATAAATGTCGTTGTGTGTTGCCGGTTGGTTGTTTATGTCCTCAGGCAACTATATTCGTATCAATGCATACATTATGTGTACATTATTTAGTTCTCGCTCAAGACAAACACTTATAAAAGATGTTCGTGAAAGCAGTATGTGGTAATAAAAATACAATTACAATAATAATTACAGCGATGAGATCTCTGTTCAAACCATTTTCATGCACAATCGATCATGATGATTATTTTCACTATTGTTATTATTCCACCATTAGCTTTAATGAAATATTTGCTCGTCTCACCCTCTTTGTAGCCGGTGTGACAGTCGAGCTGCACCACTCCTAACAGTAGCCCACGTGACAGTCCAGCCACAGGCCCAGACAAGCTACAGCAGTCTTAGTTTTATGCTTC
Source organism: Pomacea canaliculata (assembly GCF_003073045.1). Lineage (NCBI taxonomy): Eukaryota > Metazoa > Mollusca > Gastropoda > Architaenioglossa > Ampullariidae > Pomacea > Pomacea canaliculata. Next base: position 10,713,069 of record NC_037602.1, on the reverse strand, counting down.
CCTCTTTTCTCATTCTGGTGCTTGTCGCATTGTCTGTCTTTTAATGACTATGTACCCGTTTATCTTTTGTTATTGGAACATTGGTAAAGAGTGCACTGGTATCTGAGGTCCTTCTCTCACCCCATTCCCCACTCCATGTCTCACGCATTCTCCCTTTTCATAATTTTGTACCCCTTTGGCCTCAGTTGGTAAGGTGTGTTACTCTCATTCCATCTGGATAACTATTTCTTAATTATTTTTCTGTATCTGTCTGATTTCAGTTGATTATGACAACACTATCCTTATGTGTTACTTTTATACTTTCTGGGTAATTCTTAATTTTATGTCTGTTTCACTCTTTCATACTGTGTTTGTATGACACTGTGTCTGTATCTGTATCACTCTTTCTGTAGTGCTCTGCCACACTGTATCTATATTACCCTGCCTTGCTATGTATCCACTCAGTGTCCACATCACTGCTATAATGTGTCTGTCTCACTGTTTCCCTCACACTGCCATACTGTATCACTGCCTCTATTTTTACTGTCATACTATCTGTAGCACTGCCACACTATCATTCTGTCACTATGCTCTTATCACTGTCATACTGTGCCTTTATCACTCACTACCACATTATATCACACTTTATCACTCTGTTTGCATATATATATATCACTGTCAGACCGAATGAAAATATCTCTTCATGCACACACCTTTTATGTTTATCATTTTTTGTTACACGTTGCACGGCTCTGCTTTTGTTGACGATATAAAGGAATTGCTAATAATTTTGACCTCTTTATGGGTGAGCTATATATTATCATAAATCAATACACATCACAAGATATAACAATATATCTATATCAATTGCGTACACTAGCTGTTAATGTTGTTTGCTCATAATTGAAAATAATTATGTGAGAAAGTTTTTCTTCATACCATAATCACTGCCCCCCCACCCCACCCCAACAAGAAAACATGATAAAAAGGACCTACTTTACTATAAAATTAAAACCATAAGGTATGACAAGGAAGACATTTTTCTTCGACGAAAAAAAAATCGTTTGCTATCGCTTTTATATGCGATGTCTGGTAGAACAAAGGAAACAGCCGCCCTCCAGCAAGATTGACAAGGACTCGGTGACTATTGCAAGCCGAGCTAACTAGTCAATCGGCTAATAGGCCGAGAGGGCGCTGTGTAAATGAGCGAGCGACCCGACACTGCGGCAGTCGGCCTACCCGCCCTGCCTCGCAAGTGAGGGGGAGAAGGGAGGGGCTCAACGTGTGGTGTCTCTACAGAGATGTAGGAGACTCGGTGCAGCCCCATCCCCACCCCCCCACCTCCGCAAGCCGCACCCCCCGAGCCCCCAGTCAACACAGCCATGACTCTTTCTGCGCACGCGCGCTGGGGAGGCGCGCTTTTAGGAAGAAACAAACCTTCCTTTATTACAGCAAACTGAACAGGGCAGACAGACGAGCTGTCCTCAGGCTCGGCTAATAAATGGAGTAGAAATTCAAGTCGATCGTCTTTGTGCCAGGGCTTTGTGAGAATCTGTCGCCGACCCGCGGGCTCATTAAGAAACCGAGAAGAAATTAAAGTTCATCAGCTACCAGCAGCTGAAGATTTGACATGTGTGTGAAAACCCACCATCACACCAAATGGAACGTGCCCCGTGGGAATCCAAACAGCAAGAAAAGCTTATTAAAAACTTATTCAAATATATGTTATATGAAACAAGTCAATTATGAAAGAAAACATAAAACCCAGCAAACATGTATTACAATTGAATGTAACTATAGATTGATGGAATTATTTACCAAGACTTGAAGTTTATTTCATTAACCTCTTTCTCTTCATCTATCGCTCCCCTCCCCCCATGCTATCTTTTTATGATATACGAACACCCAGGCCACCCAGAAAAAGAAGAATAAAGATGGAAGAAGGAGAGAGTGTGGAAGGAGGTGAGCGACAAGCACGTGGGTCGATCAAGCGGTAATAGAAGGCTTGTGTCAGCGCGGCGCCATTTGTTCTGGCCTGGCGTGGTGCGGCGTGGTGCTGATTTAGCGGCGCGATTGCTAATTAATGTGTCAGCGTTTGTCGAGCAGATGATCGCCGGCAAGACTACTCCACTCAGTAACGCTAGCGCCGGAAAGGGGAGTCGGTGGTGGTGGTGGTGTGTGTAGGGGGGAGGAGTACGGAGCGGCCACCGGAAGGCCGGCAGCAGCAGCAGCAGCGGCATCAGGACACTGCCACACGTCCTGTCCGGCGTCAGGACACGATTGCTAGGCAACCATATGACGCACAAAAATACGGTCTCCCTAGTGGAGCAGATAAAGTAATTGATTGTGTACAGAACAATTGCAGATTTTCGGATATCTCTGAATCCATCAAGAAAGAATGCTTCCAATACAAGATCATTTCTTTTACTTAATTCTAGTAATTGTTTCTTTAAGTGAAATAGTTCTTGAAATTCACGCCTCCGCTCAACACAAACACAAATAAGACGTCTTTTCTCACTCTATAGCTATTAACCCGAATGTTGCAGCATGCGAATTAATAAAATGTATTGCGCCCACATGCAAATATTCTTTGCATTGTCGGTCAGTTTGAAACTTTTGTACCAGTCTGTTACTCTGTCAGTAAAAAAAAAAACAAACACCAAAATATAAAAGACTCAGAAATTGTAATTATTTATTTTTAACCGTAATAATATTGTGGAAGACGAATGATATAGAAAATTATGTTTCACTGGCCCCAGGGTGTTCACAGCAACTGGAAGAGACTCAGGGGAAGTAACACAGTTAAGCATTTTTCAGTAGTCCTATTAGAGTTGCTTCCCTCTAATGATTAAATTTTTCACGAGTCAATTCTTCTAATGTGTAATAATTACCTAAATATGTTCTTAAATAAAGTAAACAATATTTCTCCAACACTCGAGGCTATGGAAATGGCGTATGAATTTCTTATGACTATATTTAAATGGTCCTAATGGACTGGATACATATAGTCTACCCTACATTTCATTTAATTACTCAAAGCTGAGTAACAGCAAAGATACTAAATACCACAAGATACTAAACACCACAAGATGGGTCATCTGGAAATTTACATGGTGACAGCAGTGACATGGGACCATATAGACACAGAAAATATCATAATAATGATGTATACATTACTGGACTGCGATTTACTAAACAACAACAACACCAACAAAATTTCTTCTTCGCTTGTATGTTATTATCTCCCCTGAATCAAGGTATCACCTGGACTGCCACGGTCTTGACTGTTTACACACGAGACTTCGCGTTATGACCATCGTGCAGTACTTAGCATCTTTGGTAACAGGAAGGAGTTAAAATAGTAAATGAATAATAACACAAATCGCACAATTATGAGGTTTATTGTCACTTGCAGACAGAAACATTATAGACTGAGTAGTGTCATTCCTTCTCTGTCACAGGACCACAACTATGGCAAGAGCCATGTGGTAAAGCAGCATGTCTTTAACATGATGTTAGAGGTCACTGATGACACTAAAGTCAAGGCTGCATGATGTACCTCTCACCATTCCCATCAACAAGTCAGATGACAGATGACTGACGTGCAAGATGTTCCTCAGTCTGTGCAGCACGTGGCGTATGCTATGACTCCCATAGCAGTCCCACTGGTTGCGGTGCAAACAGAAACACTACCTGCAATGGAAGTAGAAAGAATAAGATTTACCTGTATAGATAACGTCAATATTTAGCCTTAAGTATAAATCATGGACAGAGAGATTGCGAAACCAGTTTACAAATGAAAAAGATAAAAAGACTCTCAATAAACGACTGAAAGAAACACTCTAAGATTGCTTGACTAACTGAAAAGCTATTGAGCTTACGAAGAAGGTGCATTCTTTGTTGGCCACGTTTAATTAACAATGTATTTGGTGTTTAAATTCCATTTGAGCTGGCAATCTAAAACAGTTCCCAGGTACCAGTTAACAGTTTCAACAGATTGACTGTGCATCACACTGGGAGCAACAAAATCCTCATAAACGATACAAAATCGTTATTTACTTTCAGTTCGGGCTCCTCTGAACTTTCCATCTACGGCAAAGGCGCTGCAGCCAGTCATCACGTGACTTGGTGGACACGTGACTTGAGCATACCCCTCCTTACCGAAGTCTGACTGCACGATGAGGCACCGCACTCCACCCCGACAACATGCAGCCGTCACTATCACTCCTGTTAGGTAGATATCATTAGCAAAGATATCATTATCTACTGAATAATGTTTGAGTATTGGAAAGGCTTGCATCGTTTATCTGTCCCTCCATTCATACGTTCATCCACCCTTAATTGTTGAACTATTTGAGTAACAAAAGTCCACACATCAGCACTTTCTTTTCTGGGTGAATTTTTCTGACAGTGATTCTTATTAACATAAACATGTACACAAACTTTTTCCGCCATGTTTGGATGCATTATACATGTAGGTTCCTGCTTTCACTTTTTAATATCGCAGGGTTTTTGATTCGAGTACGTGTTGGCTTTTGTTATTATGTCAGTTCTGTGTTGTATAACTTTGTTATTATATTTTATTTTGATGGCTGTGTATTCGTATATATATATATACACAAGTGTGTGTGTGTTAATGAAGAAGAGTGACAGAGTGAGTGAGGGATGGAGAAAGAAAAAGTGCGACCTGACTATTTACCCGACTGTTTGGCGGGGTCACTGGTGCTGGGGGGTCCACTCTGAGCAACACATGACGTGCCACTGGGCATGACCCCGGCGTGGTGAGACCAGCGACTGTATGCCGAGCAGCCTGATGGGATAGATGGGTACACGGTCAGATCCCCACACTACCCGCCATCACCGAACCTTCTAGCCACACGTGTGTGCGTGTGTGTGAATAATAAGCACATAGTAGCCAGTCTCAGCAAGTAAACATCATACGTCACAACAAACACTCACGTCGCCGCGCGCGATGGCACGTGCACCCCACGACAAATAGCTAGTGGGACACGTCCGTGACCCCCCGACAGTTGAGTTGTGTTTCCACTGTGGTAGACTTGGCCGAGGCAAGGACGTGCGCCATAATTACACATCATTAGTTGTAAAACAGCTTTCTCTCTCACTGACATTCACAAGCCAGTCAATTAATGACGAGAACAGATTGAGAAAACAGGGACTGGGGCTAGCAATAAGGGGACCAGGGACATGAGGCATTCAACAGCTGCAGAATGCAGGGTTAGAACGCAGGGACTGTCAATACCAGGGGTGAAGAATAGAGATTTCGGAATACAGGGGATGGAGACGAAAGACATGGAGAATACAGGGATGGAGAACGCCTGGGCCGGAGAATGCAGGAAATAGAGAATACAGATGCCGGAAAATACAGGAAATACAGATTTCAGATGATGAATACAGTCTCACGTTCTGAAGATCTCCACTCACCGAAAGGGAAGTAACCATCAGGACACACAGCCTCTGCTCTGGCACCGTCAAAGATGGCAGAGGGACCTGCTACCCGGTAGTCACACGTGAGTCCCTCCAGACGGCAGCACTGAGCCGTGGCCACCAATTCTGAAATAGTGTCACGTGTTTGTGTCGTTACAGGAAACGTTACTGCCCACCCGATAATACATTTGATTGCCGTCAATACCACACTTTGCTAAGGCACATGACCCCAGAAAGGCCAAGACACCTGCTCACCTGCTGCTGTCCGCAGCATGCCATGAAGATACGCAGTACAGGTGGCGCTGCCGTTGATCACCGCCATCTTGTCTGACAACTGAACCTGAGAGTCGATATCGAGGGCCTGGAGACGAAGTAAACTGTGTCAATGACTGCTCTATGCTGCATGTTACTTTATAGTACTTCATAAAGTTGATTCATTGCAATCTATTACTTTTAGCTGATGGTACGTTCGTTTACTTTCATCAAAGAAGTAAGAAAGGATTTAAAAGAAGAACAAAAGATGTTCCATACCGTGAGGAAGCTACTGCAGTCCGTCATGACGTAGCCGTCCTCACACGTGACGGAGACGTGGGTCATGTACCCCGCTGACCTTTGCACCTTGGCTATGCGCTGTAGACAAGAATGGGGTGAGTCTGTGACATATGTAGCGGCCACACCCAAGGACCTTTGATCTCGATGACTGACACACTGAGGAACAAAGTCGTGCTCTACAGGTATCTTGACAGGCACTGTTGTTGAGAAAAAACATTATTAGAAATTTTTCTTTTGTAGAGTTGAAAGTTGAGAACTCCACTTAACAGTTTAATACGTTGACTCCTTAAGGCCACAAAATCGTATGGGTAACACTAACATGGAGGGTTTATGAGAGAATAATGAGAATTACTTAGCAGCATGAAGAGGAGAGAGGTTAATGAGAACTTACCGTTACTGGTCGTGACATTGATGTGATAGACGATGTCCTGTTTGCCGAGACTCATTTGTAGTTTCTGGACTGGTACGCCTCTCTTCTTGACCACCACATCATAGAGGCCCTGGAAGGCCCGCAGACGGAGGGTCTGGTTACTGTCCGACAGGCGCCACGTGACGTGGGTGCTCCACTCCTTCTTCACCAGACAGGCGAACCGCTGGCCGGGCTCGATAAACTGAACACGTTCACACAGAAGGGATAAATAAACTGAACACGTTCACACAGACAGGATAAACAAAACTGAACACGCTCACACAGGGAGGCTCAATAAACCAAACAGGTTCCCACAGACGGGCTCGATAAACTGAACATGTTTAAAAGTTTCCATATGGCGGCAATGACTAATGCTGCAAGTGAAGAAACCGATGTTAGTGGACTGATTAATACAGACACTATTTATTGAAAGTAAATGAAAAGACGAGAAATCTGTCTTTAAGGAATGTTAAAGCCTACTTTGAGTTCTGGTCCAGTGAGAAGGCCTTTGTCAGGATAGCGCTGCCGCAGGTCCCAGATGTCCCAGAGGATGACGCCGCTGAGTCCCGGGTGGGCAAAGAATGCTCTGATAGCGTCCTCCAGCCAATCGGCGCGCACCACCTCATCAGGCCAGCCCAGATCGAATTCCGTCATGAAGAGCTCTAAACCAGTTTCTGCCAGTTTATCCAGTCGCCTCTGTTCACAATTGTCGAGCACAAAAACAGACATTAGGCTCCCTATTCCCTCAGCACGACGCACATTGCAAAGGATGAGGCCACTAATAACGGATATTGTAGAGACAGAAGGTTTGGGTGTCCAGCAATGAATATTGGGAAAACAAGACAAGACTACAGTGGAGAATGAGAGTGACTATGTGCAAGCAGGGGTGGGGGGTGGGGGTCGGGATTACTTGTCGCTATGAAACCTGCATCACCACACCATTGAGTTACTAGTTACTAATCGGACGTGAAAAGTGTGCGAACAAGGGGCGAAGAATGTGATGCAATAAGATAAGTAGTACAAATACTCATCGTCATCGTCATCACTTTTGACTCACCTCTTCTTGATTTCTCCTGTTTACCACCACTGCCGATACTTAGGAAAAAGCTTATCAGGAGGACAAAGGTACTCACCCAGATCATGGTCGGGTCCGGTTTGACGAAGTCTTTAGTGTGCCCCTGTATTCCCAGACCCTGGATGCCTGTCCCGGCAGCTTTGAAGTCTTCCGCTAAGTCATGATATGCCTGTAATGATACACAATGCAACAGCTGCTACATCGACTTCATTCTGCATGTACTTGTTGGAGATATTGTGACAAAAATATTCTGCCAAAGTAACATGTATACGGGATTACAGGAGACCAGTAGTTCTGCCGATGTTGTGCGATGCCGACAGCAGAGAAAATGAACGAGCGTTTGGCACCCCTTGCACCAGTCCCCATAGATAAACAAGAAACAAAAAGTCAAAATTCCTCCCATAATTTTGGACGAAAAAAATCTGATGAATATGATAGCTTTGACCGCTACCTCCGTGTTTCCTCCGATTGTGACGGCCTGGAAGTCGTTGAGGTAAAGTTTGGGGACAGGATCCAGGCGCTTGACCAGCTTAAACATCTCCATGGTGACGTTGGGGTCCTGAAGCGTCTCCTCGTAGTACTGACCGTGGAGAAACTCGTTCTGAACGTCCCAGTGGGCCAGCCTGCAGACCACGTGACACGTGTTATACGACATCAGAACGTGCAGTCAACATCACACATGTCATGTGAGAGAACCTGGATCTAGCATCATACGATACAAACAAGTAAAAAAGGGGTTAACACTTTATATATCTAAAACAGAGCCTGAAGTCCGAAGTACGGGCTCCAGAAAGAAAGACGTTGCATACTGTTAACCTACCTGTCCCAGGTAATGCTGGTCGTGTAGGACCTACCTGTCCCCAGTAAAGGTAATGCAAAGCTTACCTTCCCCTGGTGATGTTGGTCACGTAAGTAGCACGTCGCACGAGTTCTTCTCGGAGTCGGTTGCCCTCCAGCTTAGTGACCCAATCTGGAATGTTCTTTTTTACACCCCATAGAATACTGTGTCCCCGGACTTTCATTCTGTCGACAGAAACATTTTCAGTGAAAGATTCGTCGTAATATTGCATTTTTGATTGTGTATAATTCTTTTTCTTATTTTGTATTTAAACTCAGAATAGTTTACCTAATATTCCTATAAAAATGCGACCAGATACTCTAAAGAACCACATTTATTGTTCTACATCAATTCGTTTGTAAAGTGAAAATTCACCCTGCAAGGTTCTAAACGCTGTTCCTGTTCACAGAACAATGATTCACTCAAGGTGATGCTCACCCATTTCTTAGCAGAACCTCCGTGGCTTCCAGTGCATTGCTGAAATCCGGGTTTTCTGGCTGAACGCAAAGTAGAGACAGACACTACAAACTTTGTTTCTATAGTCGGACACTTTACACTGCAACAACTTATATTGTTACACTCTGCAATGCAACAATTTATATTTTACCCTCTCACACTTTTACTATTCATCTTTATTTCTCTGCATCTGAAAAGGCTAAGGCCCTAAGGGGGGAAAAATTGCAAGATAAGAGTGACATTCAGTACTCTGCACCGTGAGGAGGGTTTGTCTAGCCATTGTAACAAAGAAATGTGTTGTTAAAAAACCTTTGAAGTAAATAAAAATAAGCACAAAGTGAGAATTTGATGTCTGCTTATACAGAGGAAACAATAAATCCGAAACGCAGTTTATGCGATATGAACTGAAATTAAAATAAAGTGCGAGGGATCGGAATTAGAAGGAACACTGAATAATAATAATAATGCACAATCCCATACTCACACTCCTAAGGAGACGTCACGTGACCTACAGTAAGAACTACTCACCGTGCCTTTGTCGAATCTCCATTTGTAGCTGCCAACTGTCGCCCAGTTGAACAGGTAATAAAATATATCTTGGAAGCGCTTTTCCCCCTCACTACTTTTTCGGACCACATCATCAGCCACCTTTGATCCGAAGGCAAACAGGTGTTTCTTTTGATCCACCTGCATGGAGAACCTTATTGTGTTCTTGCATGTCGGTCGTACCACTCAGTCAAAATAGCATTTGAGCATGGGTCTTAACCATTGTGATGTCAAGAGGAAGACGTGCACTCAACAATCAATTTATTCATCTGAACTCCAGTCGTTCCTTCCTTCTGTCTCATTAGTTTGTGAGTTATTCGCTAGTAGGTTCTGGATTTCCTTTAGAGAATTTACCCGACTAAAATATTCTGCTCAGTATGCATGATGTTCATTATGTGTCTGAAGAGTGTGCAAGCTTATTCTGCAAAATTTACATTCTTTGTTCTCAGATAACCAAGAAAAAAGATATCACATGATGGCAAACAAACAAAGGTGCATCTCACCTGGATCTCAATATCCGCAGGGTTAACTCCTGGAGGAAGTCTCACCCTGAAAAAAACCAAACAAAACCAGTGTATACTAAAAAACAAAAACTCTTTAACCAAGATTTAAAAAGAATCTTATATCTTTTCATCAGCGTTTGTTGATCATCAATGTTTTCGTCTCCCGTCTCCCCAAAAGCTACTATCTCGGATGTTAAATGCATCCATTATCATTCATATTAATGTCAAATCTCACATTAGGGCCAAGTAAGTCTATTAAAACTCATATTGTGCAACCCTAGTGTCAAGTCGTAAGTCAACGTTCATGAAGTATGTGACAAGAAGGTCAGCCAGATAATAAAGCAACCTTACAGTCAATGAACCAACGAACAAACGAACGAACAAACCAACCAATGAACCCAACGAACAAACCAACCAATGAACCCAACAAACAAACCAACCAATGAACCAACAAACTAACTGTAGATGAACGTTGCTTTTCCTGTGCTTGTCAATCCTGACGAGAGCCTCAGTGGCCCAGTCCGGATGCTCAGGGACCTCGTATAGGACCAGGTCGTCCAGCAGAAAGTCGAGGCCGGCGTCAGGACCCTGGATGGACAGACGCGCGCCTGTGATGTCTGAGGCGCGTGAGAGACACACCAGTTAATGTCAGACCTTTAATCACTCAAGTAACATGAGAGTGAGTGATACTTTACTAATTACTTTTAATGAAGCAGTGTCTATGGGTGGACAGATCATTTTGCTTGCGTGTGTGTGTGGGTTGGTGCGCATAGTCATGTAGGTCAACGTCTGTAGACATCGTCAAGCAAGTGTACATTACGTTGTCACGACAGTGTAATGTTAACATGTGTAAACTAACTCGTAAGTGTAGTTTTCATTAGTGTCCTTCGTCAAGTAAACCTACTTTTCATAGGTGCGTTGAGATCGCCGATAAGCGGAATCCACCCTTTGCTGGCTGTGACAAAAGGCCTCCAGGCGATAATGTAGCCGTTTTCTTCTTCGTCTCCCGCTGTAAGAAGCAACAACTTTGATATCACATCGAAGAGGTGTTCCCATAACGATAGAAAAAATGGTTTTAATAACGTGTGATTGTAAATGGTGTGTTGTGACATGAACAGGTTCTCTTACTGAGCTATTGCACATCTCGTTCTAGGACTACAGGTGTGATGAACGTACGTCCTGCCCACGAAATGTCTTGGTTGGACAAAATGTCTTGGTACTGCCAAGGAAACAGCAGGTGGGACTCGAAATTCAATAAATTTAGGGATCATTTTTCACAGTAACAGTTTTATTTTAAGGAACACGAGAGAGAGGCTTGCCTGACTGTACCCTGATGACGTCATCAACAACCAAAGTGGGAGGGTAGGTCAGCCTGTCATTGTCAGGATGCAATGGAAACCTGGGTCTTATTTATCTGCTGTTCAATATTTTAGGTGTACACATCGCCAGGCGAGTCAGGGATGTAGGTGTGGGATCTGTCTTGAATCCCGCGCACACTAGTCTACTTGTCTCTCACTTTTATTGTTCTCTCTCTTTTTTTTTTTGCCGGTTTGTTACTATTGCTTCAATCAGGCCAGTGCCAGTTAAACGAGGCATAAGGATGATGACGATCGACATATTTTAAATTACTCTTACAGTTAAAATTTGACTTAAAAATATAAAATTAAACTTGCATCCCCGACGTTTATCGGGTGAAGACCCAGACGAGGGTTTCGTTGCTCTCCTCTGTCGTATTTGACTGCGAGAGTTGTCCTTGCTGTCTCTCTGTTTCGAATTTTTCTTGCTTTTCCTGTTTTTCTTATTTTTCTCCTTTTTGCCTGTCTTTTTCTTTTTTTTCTCTTTTTTCGTCTTCTTTTTATCCGCCTGGCATTTATTTCTATCTTGTTTCTTCAAGCCTTTACATGACCTTTTTGTAAATTTACTGGCTGCAAGGAAAGCAAATGATTATTTTTCGCTTTAAACAATCACAAATGTATTCATGAAACTCATCAAACGCGCTATTGCAGGCGAATCTGTCTTTGAGGAAAGAAAGAAATTTTAAAATTTATGTTAAATGAAAAAATAGAAACTACATTAAATATGATAAATTAATAGGAATGGCTTTAAAGAACACGTCTTGCACAAATTGAGTATTTTTCCTACGTTAGCTTGACCTTTGACCTGTAGTACCTGTGGTCTCGGCGCCATCGAAGTAGAAGGTGAGGACGGCCTTGAAGGTCTGCCACAGTCTACCCGGCTTGTCCTCCAGCAGCCTGACGTAGGCGCGCAGCGCGTAGCGTCCCCCGGGTACCAGGCCGTGGATGTGCTGCTGGGGCCCGGCGTTAGGGTTGGTCCTGTACACAGTGATGTTAGCAGGGACACGTGTAGAGACCTACACTACCTCACGTGCACTCCAGTTCAATATTTTAATAACACCTAGCAACAGTTAGCACTCAGTATCTACATGTTACAGGGCTGCTAGCCAATGTTTCATGTAGATTTTCTTCCCTTCCCCTTTTTTTTGTCTGACACAAACTCAGGTGGGAAGATGTCAGCCTTTAACATAGGAGGTATTTTGTCAGGAGAACCACTATGCAGTTGATGCTGTTAATATTAATAAAGTTAATTTATAGAGTGCTTTATCTCACCATCAAAGGTTAGCTCAAAACGCTTGACGATACAATACAAACACAATAATGATTACTCCTAAAAGCCATTCCCATAATGCCAGTCCTTTTTCACATCCTTTTGCAATATATTACTCTCAGTTCTTATTCTTGTTGTTTGGTTCCTCTTTGTGTTTTCTGTCTTTGATTTTATTCTTCGTTTAGTACTGTTGTTTATTCTTTTATAGCTCATATGTTGTTTTATATAGCCACCTGTCACTGCCTGTCGGACACGGTGAAGGCACTTTACACTGGGTATTGTGACGTCATAATAAGATGACGTCAGAACACAATGACGTAGGTGTGTGGCAAGAACACAATGACGTAGGTGTGTCGCAAACTGTGGACTCCACGTCAGAGTGTGTACATACAGTACATTCACTACTACTGTACATACAGTACATTCAATACTACTGTACATACAGTAATTCACTACTACTGTACATACAGTACATTCACTACTACTGTACATACAGTACATTCACTACTACTGTACATACAGTACATTCACTACTACTGTACATACAGTACATTCACTACTACTGTACATACAGTACATTCACTACTACTGTACATACAGTACATTCACTACTACTGTACATACAGTACATTCACTACTACTGTACATACAGTACATTCACTACTACTGTACATACAGTACATACTAGTACACAGTACTTCACTGTACATACAGTACATTCATACTACTACTGTACATACAGTACATTCACTACTACTGTACATACAGTACATTCACTACTACTGTACATACAGTACATTCACTACTACTGTACATACAGTACATTCACTACTACTGTACATACAGTACATTCACTACTACTGTACATACAGTACATTCACTACTACTGTACATACAGTACATTCACTACTACTGTACATACAGTACATTCACTACTACTGTACATACAGTACATTCACTACTACTGTACATACAGTACATTCATACTACTGTACATACAGTACATTCACTACTACTGTACATACAGTACATTCACTACTACTGTACATACAGTACATTCACTACTACTGTACATACAGTACATTCACTACTACTGTACATACAGTACATTCACTACTACTGTACATACAGTACATTCACTACTACTGTACATACAGTACATTCACTACTACTGTACATACAGTACATTCACTACTACTGTACATACAGTACATTCACTACTACTGTACATACAGTACATTCACTACTACTGTACATACAGTACATTCAATACTACTGTACATACAGTACATTCACTACTACTGTACATACAGTACATTCACTACTACTGTACATACAGTACATTCACTACTACTGTACATACAGTACATTCACTACTACTGTACATACAGTACATTCACTACTACTGTACATACAGTACATTCACTACTACTGTACATACAGTACATTCACTACTACTGTACATACAGTACATTCACTACTGTACATACAGTACATTCATACTACTGTACATCAGTACATGCACTACTACTGTACATACAGTATTCACTACTACTGTACATACAGTACACTACATACTACTGTACATACGTACAAGGTACTACTGTACATACAGTACATTCACTACTACATACAGTACATTCAGTTCTACTCTACACACATACATTCAGTACTACTGTACATACAGTCTTCACTACTACTGTACATACAGTACATGCACTATACTGTACATACAGTACATTCACCTACACTGTACATACAGTACATTCACTACTACTGTACATACAGTACATTCACTACTACTGTACATACAGTACATTCACTACTACTGTACATACAGTACATTCACTACTACTGTACATACAATACATTCAATACTACTGTACATACAATACATTCGGTACTACTGTACATACAATACATTCAGTACTACTGTACAAGCAGTACATTTGTATATTTCAAGATTTTAACAGTAGCTCGACAGGAGACCTGCATCATGTCTGACGCCTCTATTAATAGTCTGACAGTAGGTCGGTGCACAATATTTTACTGGAAAATTCTAGATGAAAATGAACATTAAAGCAAATTCACCTTTTCCCACTGAGTGGCATTATAATTAATTATAGTGACTATTTAGCATCCCCATATATAAATATAGACATGAGTACTTAGCTAAAATAGCCTGGTACAGTATCTAAAATAGTTTCTTACCTTCCAGTACAAAGAAGAGAATAGTCGCCGTGCTTTTTTATCTCAGAGTTCCGTTGCATCTGAAATTTCTTTGCAGACCACGAAGGTTCGAGTTTTGCATCTTCGAAGCTGGGATTGACTAGAAAGTTTTTGGTCGTCTGTAAAACATCCATTTATCACAATTCAGTTGCCAAACGTCCAAACTACTTCAGTTGCAGATTAATCTCTCCTTTGAGACCCACGTACATTTTCTCTTTCTTGTCCTCCTACCTTTAATGAACTGCTGAAAACAAGCTCTATCTTCCTTCAACGCTTCTCTTACAACCTACATTTTATCCTCCCATAGTGTGTCTGTGTGTAGGAATGTTTGCTCATGTGTTCATGAGTTCTTTTATGTGTGCACAATGAACTAGTGTATGGATGTTTCCCTCCCATAATGCTGCTCAGTCCTCGTCATGCTTTATATACAAATAATAGGTCTCCAAGAATCTCCAGGAATTGATAGACAGACAGGTATTACTACTTAAAAGCTCTTGTGGTGGACGGCCATCAACAAGAATGAGTAACTGGGTCTGACATAGTCTAGGGACACACCAGTCTCTCCTCACCCGACTCTTTTTAGGCCCTACGTCAGCAGTATCGACCGACATCCGCAAGGAGAATCACCATCATGACAAAGATGACAATTACATCCACCAAGTGCTTACCTCATGGCAGGACACCAGGTGAACACTTGTCATCACGACAGTGACAGCGAACGTCAGGACGGGCAGCGTCATCCTCAGGTGGGCTGCTGTGGTGACACTGATACTCACGACCTGGGAAAGCAAGTTAAACACAGGGACAATAGCCAGCTGGCAACCTATCACCGCCAGGAACTTTTTACCTCGAGTCTTATTTCAAGCATCAATCGTTGGTTAATGGAGCTGTCAGTCAGGACAATGCAGCCTGGAAATAGTTTGCAGGGAAATTTCCTGCATCCTCACTAAGGTCGTGAACTTTTCTTTGCGCAGCCAGACATTGGGATGGAGGAAGAGCGAAAGGAAAACAATGAAATACAGACAGCGTACACAGTCTGATTACAAATGAGATTACCGTGGAAATAGTCTCTCTTAATTACATAATGAACTATAATCAAGTCACAACAGTTCAGGGTATGAACTTGCCGGCAAATTGTGGAGGTGCCCTGATGGCTATCAGGATTTCCCAGGAACTTGGATGATATGCCACGAGTGCATAGGTACTTATTTCTACAGTCTGTTTGTGTGTTTGTGATGATGCACTTGTAAGTGATGAATAGACGCTTATAAATATAATAAAGGTACTAAGAAGTGTATGTAAGAATAATTATAAGTATGATGAAAATAAGTATGATGATAGTAAGTGTAATGAGGGATGTACGAGTACAACTGTACTGACTTCTAGTGATGTACGGCAGCTTATCGAAATCGTCTGCTGCCGAGGATGTGGGCGAGGAGTCAGCTCGCAGATTCACTCAGTCTTACTGGTTTTCAAGATGATGTGGATTACTGTTACCTTGGCGATGAACTCAGTGCTTCTGGACTTGACGGTGATGTGGGTTAACGGTACATTAGAGATTAGTTCGGTGCTTTCACGGGGGCGGCTTCCACCCCGCCTGGTATCCTCCTCCAGGGCAATGATGTACTGCGTAGCAACAACAGTCGTCGAGAGAGAGAAAGGTGGGGGAGGGGAAGAAAGAGATAGATTACATATCTGACGTTTTGATTGAGCATTTCATCATGTACACAAAGCATGACTAAAAACGACTAATTAGATATGATAATTAGCGTACAAACCTTAGCGAACGTTTCAGAGACTACACTAAACAGTTTCAAATACAATCGCCATTACAATGGAGCTGTGTGGTGCTGTAAAATATGGAGATGCTCGACTGTTCTAGTCAGGTGGTGTTTCTATCTCTATGTCCGCAGGTGCCAATTTCTGAGTCAGAGACAAGATGGTGGGTAACCTTAGTTTCCTTTCCAGAAATGAGAAGCGATGATGTCGCATATAAATATTTTTATTTGTATTTCTAAGCTTTATATATATATATTTTACAAACTAATTATAAGAAAATTTATCAATACGTTACAAATTTTTTATATTTATTCCATGACCTGGCAGTTATTTGAAAGCATTATAGAAAGGGACCCAGGAAGAAAATGAGAAGTGAGAACTATTGGACTATTCGCTACTCACACGTGTCTCAGATGGAAGGTCCAGGATCAGACTGGCTGGACAAGCTCGCTCTGCCTCAGGGACAAGAAATGACTGGCACCACAATATCCTCGCCGATGACGGTCGCAGACTGGACACAGGTCAGGGGTGAAGGCGATGTAGAGGGCGGCACAGGTATTCACCACAGTGGTTACCACAAGTCACAGGTAGAAGAAGGTAGAAGAAGGACGCAGGTGAATGTTGTAGCACCCGGAACACCTTTTAATGGTTTTCACACCCACACCCTCATTACCGACAGCCTGCAGCCTGGCGCATCTCAGCAGCTGCAGCAGCAACACTGACAGAACTGTCAGGCGCCTCAACTTTGGCAAGTTTTCACACAGTTCCACGGAGCGGGCAAGGAAGTGGGGAGAAAACATTTCAACAAAATGAAAAGCAAAAACAAAAGGGTAATGGCGCGCGCGAAAGCTCTCTCTCACATAAACCCACTTTCTCTCACAAAAAAAAACCTTTTTGTAAGAAATGGGGTCTTACAGTAAACATGGATATTGGAAAGGTATTAATATTTAAAAATGGGGCTATTTTAAGGATTGTGAAAAATGACTTTGCTGAAAATGAACTTACTGGAGAGTGTTGTTACAATTATTTAGTCTTTATCTAGAATACGATCTCAATGACAAACATCAGGCAGTTTCCATACATTGTCTTCTGGGCTTTAGATAATTCCTACTGTATAACAAATATCAAGAAAAGGGGTCCAACAGTACACACACATATAAATGAATCGCGTGGTCTGTTTAGACTGTTTTTCTTTATTAACAGCAACAGGGAAAAGTACAGTAGGCAAGATGAAAAACAAAATCAACATTAATAAACAACAGTCATAGTGAATTTAATGATCATGTCATTGAGGTAAACAAAGCAACATCAATAGATGTCAGTCAGTGTGGCCTTTATGATCAGGTCCCTGAGGTCTTAAGGGTAGAAGTTAACGGTTGACATAGGATCTCAAACGGTCTTTATATTCGCTTATCAACACAATGGTCACGACTGCTGTCTTCTATCTTGTGCTAAGCAACAAAACATCTTAGAGAAAATGTTGGAATATTAAGTCGAGGCTGTACGAGCGTTTTGCCGCTCGTCTGCTGTCGTCATGGTGACTGTCGTGCATCATCTTCATCCCGCTATGCAGCACGTGGCGTAGGCTGTGACTCCTACACCTGTCTCACTGACTGCAGTGCACACAGAGGTACCTCCTGGACACAGTAAGACAGACATATACAGGTACAGTCAAGGTGATGTGAGCATTCATTGTGTAAGTATTTTGGCAGTGGGCAGCAATGTCTTAAATGTAGGTGTGTATGATGGTATAACGAAGGTTCTTACTTTCCGTGAAGGCTCCTCTGTATTTTCCATCTACAGAAAAGGCGTTGCAGCCAGTCATAATGTAGTTTGGAGGGCACGTGACGTGCGCACGTCTTCCACGTAGAAAATGTGACTGGACTACGTGGCACTTCAGTCCTCCATTGCAGCAGGCAGCTGTAGCTATCACACCTGTCGGTAAGATGCCCACATATATATATATATGTAATCAAAAACCAATGTACAAACATGCACAAACATCTGTACACACACAAACATATCAAAGTACAAACTTTTATTATACAGACACTCGCTTGTGTATAGAATCAGGCATTCACCGGTGACACAGATGGAGAGAGAGAGAAACAAACCAAGGAGTGTGACCTGACTATTTACCCGACTGTTTGGCGGGGTCACTGGTGGTGGGGGGTCCACTCTGAGCAACACATGACGTCATACTGGGCATGACCCCGGCGTGGTGAGACCAGCGACTGTACGCCGAGCAGCCTGATGGGATAGATGGGTACATGGTCAGATGTGTCTTTACAAAGATATGCTGATATATATTTAAGCAAATAATGAACTGTGTAAGTGAAGGAACGAGGGCGCATACATAAGAGAAAAAGGAAGTGGGGGTGGCGACCGTTTGCATCGTCCCGTTGAGTACTCAACATTCTCGTGAATCAACACAATACTTCCAAAACGTGAACAATGTTAGTGGACATTTCAAGAGGGGACAAAATAGAGAACATTGACCTGTGTTAACTGTTTAATCGCCAGGACGTTCGCTATGCCAGACTTGTAAACTGAAGATACGAGACCGAGACGTTTGTAGGGGACGGAATCGTGCTGTCCACTCACCAAAAGGGAAGTAACCACCAGGACACACAGCCTCTGCTCTGGCACCGTCAAAGATGGCAGAGGGACCTGCTACCCGGTAGTCACACGTGAGTCCCTCCAGACGGCAGCACTGAGCCGTTGCCACCAATTCTGAAATAGTGTCACGTGACGTGTAAGTGTGACTAACGATGTCACAGGACACTACCACACTACAGGCTAACAACATCCGCTTGTTGTAGAGACAAACTTCGTAAGATTACAGCACAGAAAGGACAAGACAAGGTGTGAGGTCAGGACAGTCACCTGTTGGTGTTGGCAGCATGCCGTGAAGGTGTGCAGTACACGTGGCCGTGCCGTTGATCACCGTCATCTTGTCTGACAGCTGGATCTGGTCGAGATTTACTTGTCTCGACTGTTATCCCATGGAGATAAAAAACGTAAAACCTTTAAGTATCCGTACACCTGTTGGTAAACTTTAGGGTAATATGGCAAGTACCATAAACAGAACAAGCTACGAGACCATAGTGATACTATTTTGAGTTTCTTTTTTGTCTGTGAAATCGTGTAGATATATAAACTTATACTTCTTCTAAAGGTACTTGCATTTTGTCCCGTTTATTTTAAAAAAGTGAACAACGGAAACACATTTCCGGTTACTTTTTAAAAGTTGTGGTAGAGAAACAAAAAGCCTCTAACCGTGACGTAGCTACTACAGTCTGTCATGACGTAACCATCGTCACACGTGACAGACACTTCCGTCAATCCCCCGGTCGACCCTTGCACACTTGATATGCACCTCTGACACATGAGGTTTTGGTCCTTGGCCGTTGAGATGGCCATTCCCATTGACTCTTGACCTCGGTGGCTAATACACTGAGGGACAAAGTCTATCTCTTTAGGCACGCCGATTGGCACTGTGTTGGAAGAAAGAAAATAAACATAAAAAAAATCGCAGATACATAACAAGAGAAAAAAAAAAGAAGTTATCCTGAAATAATATTCACGATCACAATATTAAAACTACTACTTAATATATAAATGTTGGAAATAGTCGTTAAGTTAAAGTTCAAAGGCCAAACAATCACCAATATGTTTCGGAAAAAAACTACTTTCTTCTGACTCGGTTCTCAAAGTACTTCGAGTGAGAATCATGCGAGGTGCTTAGCAACATGAAGAGGAGAGAGGTTGATGAGAACTTACCGTCACTGGCCGTGACATTGATGTGATAGACGATGTCCTGTTTGCCGAGAGTCATTTGTAGTTTCTGGACTGGTACGCCTCTCTTCTTGACCACCACATCATAGAGGCCCTGGAAGGCCCGCAGACGGAGGGTCTGGTTACTGTCCGACAGGCGCCACGTGACGTGGGTGCTCCACTCCTTCTTCACCAGACAGGCGAACCGCTGGCCGGGCTCGATAAACTGAACACGTTCACACAGAAGGGATAAATAAACTGAACACCTCCACACAGAGACGTGAGCAGATTATAAAATAATTTGCAGCTCTATACTCGTGAATAATGTTTGTTCTGTTTGTGCTACTGTACTGTGTATGACAAATATGCTGGATGTATAAAAGCTTTGAATGTAAGAGACTGTCTAGCTATCACACAAAGACAGTCGGTGACATTACTAGTATTTGCTGAGCGTCACGTGTGCGTCCTTTCCATGACGTAAATAAAACTGTTTGCAAAATCAACGGATATATCTGTAACGGCCATCAAGGACCTACTTGGAGGTCTGGTCCACTGATAAGACCTTTGTCATGGAAGCGCTGTTTGTCGTCCCAGATGTCCCAGAATATGAGGCCACTGAGCCCAGGGTGAGCAAAGAAGGCCCGGATGGCGTCCTCCAGCCAATCAGCTCGGACTACGTCATCATGCCAGCCGAGGTCGAACTCCGTCATGAAGAGTTCCAAACCGGTTTGTGCCAGTCTGTCAAGTCGTCTCTGTTTACAATCATGGAGTATAAGGAGGTGAGTAGGATCCCTTCATGCACTGTACAAACATTAGGTGTTGCCTGGGCCTGTTTGTTGTTTAAGATGTTTCCCATTAGTTAATATTCTGCGTCGCTCGTTCTGTTGTTTAAAATATGTTCAACATTACTGCTAGTATATTGCCTCACTCTTTGTTTTGTATAAAATGGTTTCTTAGGCGAGAAAGCAGCGAATGAGAAAACGTGTGTACCCAGATCATAGTAGGGTCAGGCTTGATGAAGTCTTTAGTATGCCCTTGTATTCCAAGACCCTGGATACCTGTTCCTGCCCTTTTGAAGTCTTCCGCTAAGTCGTGATACGCCTGTAAGAATAATGATATATATTATACAAACACATCACAAACGTGACAACAGATCTCGACGCCTTGTGTTTATTGTCACACCAAAGATTTGTTTCTTTACTGTAAAGCAGCATCCCAAAGAACCCAGTATCCCACATTTCTTCTTTAAAGCAATGAACAGCTTACAACTGTACTCATGTTTCTCTCACTACACTGCCAGACCGTTACCTCCGTCTTTCCTCCGATTGTGACGGCCTGGAAGTCGTTGAGGTAAAGTTTGGGGACAGGATCCAGGCGCTTGACCAGCTTAAACATCTCCATGGTGATGTTCGGGTCCTGAAGCGTCTCCTCGTAGTACTGCTCATGGAGAAGCTCGTTTTGAACGTCCCAGTGGGCCAGCCTGCAGTCCACGAGACACTCGTTACACAACGACAAATGTATAAACAATATGATAACTGCCACAGTTCATGACCTTTACTTGTCATCACATGTCACATAAAGAGCGGTTAACCCGGAACACATCTCAGACAACAGAACTTCCATTCAGAAGAACTTGCGGTCCGAATGACTTAGATAATGTGAATACAGTTAACTCGAGAGTTATTATCCCTTTCTCCTCTTCTAACAGTAGGTGTCTTACTGAAAATGAAGTTTTTACTGTCTCATAAATCATCTACCCTGCTTGTATCAGTCGTATGATGCCGGTATTTTTCTCGCCTGCTCTGTCTCATAGTGGACTGGTGGCTTTATGTGTACAAAGACTTTTATGATAGCTTTCAAACATTTAGAGTCCTACAAGACTCACTTGCCCCTGGTGATGTTAGTCATGCGCTCGACATGACGGACCAGTTCGGTTCGAAGCTGCCTGCCGCGGAGTGACTGCACCCACCCGGGTACACTGTCCTTGACACCCCACAGGATGGAGTGGCCCCGCACTTTGAGGCTGGCCACAGATGCCAAAGATTTACACCAGGAACACGAAGACAGACTTGACATGACACGGCATGGCATATGACGAGACAAGGGAGATAATAAGCTTCTGTACACGTTATCGAGACTGAAGAGTCTTCTCCCATTTGATGACGGTAACGTGTCTGCGAGAAAAGCTACTGAATTTTGATTGATATGTTGTTTTCATTCTAAAAATATGTGTTGTACGTAGACAACAATCCAACTGAACATACAGTCTACCTACGTGTATCTCCATTTTAATTCTTTGTATTTAATGACAGTCACTTAAGTCACTCCCCTCCCCCATCAACTGTAACATAACAGCCGTAAGAATTTGCCCTAATGGCAAAGACAACTCACCCATTCTTGAGCAAAACATCTGTGGCGTGTACAGCCTTGCTGAAGTCTGGGTTTTTGGACTGGCAATAAAGCAATAATAAAATAACAATCAATGTTTTCTAAAAATGTGCTGGTCTAGTTCTGAATTATCAAAATTAAAAAAATAATGAGGAAACTTCTTTTTGGAACAAAACTGTTGAAAATGGAACTTCAGATTTAAGTACATCAGAGAGCAGTATTGTCAGTGTAATAAAAAAAAAACAGAAAACTGATTTGTCCATTAACTTACTTTTAATAAAAAAGAAGTAGTCTTCATTTTCTCCAAGAAACCAAAAGCA
The DNA here is from genome assembly GCF_003073045.1 of Pomacea canaliculata. Taxonomy (NCBI): domain Eukaryota; kingdom Metazoa; phylum Mollusca; class Gastropoda; order Architaenioglossa; family Ampullariidae; genus Pomacea; species Pomacea canaliculata. The sequence goes on along the minus strand of NC_037602.1, from coordinate 10,690,148 downwards.
AAAAGACAGGACGATCGAAAGAAAGAGAAAAGAATTGGAGAGGTGGAAATATAACATTATTAAAGTTAGGCTAGAAAAAAGCGACAAACAACGAATAATGGAGAGTAAATTAATACAGTCAGACCACTTACTTCACCCTCGCCATACTTCCACTTGTAACTCTGGACTGTGGCCCAGTTGAACAGATAGAAAAAAATGTCTTGAAAGCGTTTGTTTCGCGCGCTCGTTCCACGTAGTAGGTCGTCCTCCACCTTGGATCCAAAGGCAAACAAGTGTTTCTTGTGGTCTACCTGAAGAAACATGAATATGAATTATGTGAACACAGTATCAAATAAATATTTGAGGCACACATGAACACAAATAAACAGCTTTAAATAAACTGCACGTCAGCTTTGTGAAAATTCTGTCTTCTTCACAGATGTGAAATTTCATCCATTCGTTTGGCTTTCTATAAACAAATAATAACCTCTGCATGGAAAGCTGCTTTAGTAACAGATAAACTGCAACTACTAAAGCTACGCATGTTACCATCACATCACAAAATGATAACAAAACACATGATTTACCTGGATTTCCACATCTGCAGGGTCAACACAGGACGGAAGGTGCACTCTGCAACAAACAGTGAAAAAGGAAAGAAAAAATGAGCCAGCAGTATCTCAGGTAAACTAGTCTTACATCTCTGATAACATGGCAGCAGACAAGTCTCATACATTGGATACATCTGATAATCAGTAGCCAGTCTGAGACACACCATGAAGCAGAGGACAAATCTCTGTTCAACGATATGCGTGGCAAGAAGATCACTACAATCAAATTTCATTCTTCCATTTTCAAGAGTATACAAACGACTATTGTCTATTTTACTAACTCACTGTAGGTGAACGTTGCTTTTCCTGTGCTTGTCAATCCTGACGAGAGCCTCAGTGGCCCAGTCCGGATGCTCAGGGACCTCGTATAGGACCAGGTCGTCCAGCAGAAAGTCGAGGCCGGCGTCAGGACCCTGGATGGACAGGTGTGCGCCTGTGATGTCTGAGGCGCGAGCAGTTGTGTGAAAATCTCTCCAATTCTGCTGGCCATCGCCACACTCGTCATTAAACTTCTTTTACACACATGCACATACCCAAACATGCACGAATGAGTCTAAGGCCAAGAAAAACTATTTTTATAGAGATATCTTTTAGTGGTTTAGTATCTGAAGGCATATGCATCTGATCAGTTATGAATGTTTTAAAATTAATTTATAATGTGTACAAATGGATGGGGTGTAGAGTAAAGGTAGTGTACTTCTCATTGGAGCATCGAGGTCGCCAGTAAGTGTCAACCAGCCTTTATTCACCGAAGCAAACGCTCGCCAAGCAATGATGTACTGATATTTCCTCACTGTCGATGACAAAAAGGAAATAAATGTAACCTCAGTCACAATCTTTAGATGAACTCCAGTAACACTCCAGTAAACTCTAGTGTTACTCGTGAAACTTTTAGTTGAACATTAAACTTAAAATAACAACTTACACAACATACCCAACAAACCAAAGTCTTCCCCAACATCCCAGCTTCTTCACATCCGATTTTTAAATCTTGTGTTACCAACGTCAAAGTTCTAGAAGCGTGTAAGCGCTGTCACGTGTGCCGTTACCTGTGTGTTGACGAGTGGTCTTGCGAGCCTTTTCGACCATCTCAGTTTAGGAGGCTGGTCTGGTGCGGCCCTCGCCTTCTTTCTCGGACTTTTTCCTGCTTTGGACTTGGCGTCGTCATGTTTCTTGTCTTTACTTTCACTTTGCTCGTCTTGACATTGATGTCGCTGCTTTCCCCTCAAAACTTTGCACTTCTTTGCTGAATCACCGACTGCAACCAAAGTTAACGCAAATCAAGACCAATACTGGTGTCTCCAAACACCTTCTAACAGTTATTGCTCCATTGTACTACTTCTTTAACAGACTTTGCAACCTCTTTAAAAACCAGGCTATACACTGATGAACTACGGCGCTCCGTGAAAAGGAAAAGTCAAACAACATCAAAGGGAAATTCGGCGGAGTCGCCAACAGCATGTCACGATAGGGACAGCGGTCAAGGAAAGTTGTCAGAAAGTGAGGTGACTACCACAATTATGACAACATCTTTCTTCTGTCTGTCCTTCTGTCGGTCAGCCATCTGTCTCTGGCATGTTGTGCAGACATGTCTAATAAGCAAGGGATGATCCCGAAGTGTAATCAAGTATTGGTGCTGTCATGCTGATCACGTGATGCTGATTACCATCGAAGTAGAAGGTGAGGAGGGCTTTGAAGGTCTGCCACAGTCTACCCGGCTTGTCCTCCAGCAGCCTGACGTAGGCGCGCAGTGCGTAGCGTCCCCCGGGTACCAGGCCGCTGATGTGCTGCTGAGGCCCGGCGTTAGGGCTGGTCCTGTACACAGTGATGTGACTGATGATGATGTTGTTGATAAGTATACATAGGGTTTTACTATTTAGATGATGTTTAAGATATAGGTAGCAATGAGTGTTTGAAGGGTTTATCGTAACTGAATTTCTTTACACACCCATCCCACAGCCCCATTCTTACCTTCCAGAACACAAGAGAGAAAAATTGCCGTGTGTTTTGACGGAGGAGAACTTTCTCATCTGAAAGCCGCTGCCTGTCCACGTGCTCTTTAAGCTGTCATCTTCAAAGCTGGGTTGAGCAGAAGGTTTCGGATTGCCTTAAAAAAATAAAATAAAAAGCAACTCATCATCATAATAATCATAATGCGAAATTTGTAGTATGAATACTCACACTCCTAAGGAGCATGCTCTTAGCGCTTAAGAACAAGAACGAAACATGGACAGCATACGAGGGACACGAAAACAAACAAATAACACATGAGCTATAAAAGAATAAACATCAATAATAACGAAGGATAAGAAGAATAAAATCAACTACAGAAAACACAAAGGTGAAAGTGATTTCATATACAGAATAAACAGAACTGAGTGCTGATCCCTTAGGGACGCCACAAGATAGTGGAGCAGGGCGAGATGTTTGACCATCAACAAACACAGTCTGCGTCCTATCAAAGATAATTGAATAGTCTACATCATCAGCAACACTACAACAACAGCACTAGCGCAAGAGAGAACGACGACATTAGGTATTTACATGTATTACAGGCAACGACAAAATCACAGCATTCTGAGATCCTTAGGGTCAAAGTTAAACACACTAAGACAGTAAAGACTGGCTTATGCATGATGTGAGTACCCACCTCATGGCTGCCCGTCACCTGCACGACGACAGCGACGACACTCAACGCCGCCAGCGCCCGTTCCATCATCAGCGACTACCACTACAATGACGACCACAGCGGCGTCTGTCGCTCACTCAAGTGGGTGAGTGCAGCTCTGGGACGCTGTCCCTTGTGTCAGCTGCTGAAAAGAGAAGCGGGAGGATGTCTGGCTGCACACAAATTGTTCCGTTATTACGCAGCTCAACAAGATTACATCTTCTCAACAACACTTCCATGGGCACCAAGCGACATGGCTAATGGCGCAGGCGAGCAGGGCTGATTCACCAAGCCTTCCTAAATGAGAATTAATATTAGGTTGAGAATGGGTCATTGCAAAATCATTCCATCATAGCAATTTCTTGTCAGTTTTCTCTCATTTGCATTCATGATAACCTTTATTGATTGCACTTACTCGAAGTAAATACTTGCTGCTAATGAGCTAACAGTTAGAGGTTAAAACAACTGTCTCTCGTAATTAGCATTTTCACACAGTCGTTGACAGTAATATCTGTACACATTTCACACAGACACTTAGGATAATGAGTGTGTAAATTAGGCTGAAATTGAGAAAGATCATAGATATATATACCAGATCGTGAGTGTCGAGTGCACCCAGAAAGAGATCAAAACCTATCTTTTAACCATTATTTTAATGTCAAACCAGAAAAAGGTGGAATTATTTCGCTTATTTGTTATAATTAATAAACAGTCAAGTTGAGAATGTCAACTGTAAACCTCAGTGGATTCAGAGAGAGAGAGAGAGAACGACTATATAGTATTTAATGGGTAGTCGCCTGCTCGTGGATGACAATCGGTCCTAGCCGGATGGATGGAGGAGTGAAGCGAGCTTTACTACTTCCTGTTGTAGACGGACCCCACCCAACATCCTCCATAAAATCCAGGAAACTAACAAAAACTCGAACGATCTGCAAGTCCTACGAGAAAAAGTCGAGCGGGCGATTCAGAACCTAAATGGAGGTAAATCTCAGAGGGCGGACATCACTGCGGAGTTGTTCAAAGGTGGCGGGGAGGAGATAACGAAGGAGCTTACTACACTGTCGAAAATTTGGACAGCCAAGCAGTGGTCATAAGAGTGGACGCAATTACTGGTCGTATTCCTGCCGAAAGAAGACAAACGTGAGGCATTGTCAGAACTATAGAACAGTAAGTCTAATTAGTCACCCAAGTGAGGATATGCTTGAGGCCTAGGGTTATGGCAAGGATGTCTACGATAACTTTATCGACTTTAAAAAGGTTTTAGATAGAGTATGACATGAGGGGTTATGGAATGTGTAGCATTCAGTGTTGAAGAGGTCCTTTCCCGCACCATCAAAGCACTGTACGAAAGTTCCAGGAGCTCAGTTCTTTTCAATAACCATGTGGTCCCTTTGCCCGCTAATGTCAATAAACTCCGAACTTGTATCACTGGATTGCTGGCAGACGATTTTTTTTTCCAGTTAATTGCTAAAACGAGGCATGAAACGACAAAGCTTCCGGTTTAGTCAAATTCTTTGTTTAGGCTCGCCGAGACTAACAGCAGAGACTAAGAGTTGGTCTTGGCAGACAGCAATCCACACCTATACACGTCCATGAATAAACCAAGAGAATGGTTTTCAGCGACATTGTGTCATTGTTTTCTCTTTCTATTTTATATTTAATATATATTGGCGTGGCGGCCTCTGGGATTTGGCGGCCCTGTGCAGACGCACAGTTTGCATATTCAGGCCACTTGGATCAAGCAAAGTGGAGATGGAGTCGAGCCCTTTACATATCTGGACTCGTGCCATTTCCAATGCGGACTCAGGATCATGGCATCGACAGTAGCTATTGTCTGGCTGAACATTTGGGACAACAGGTGTCACCTTCCTCACCAAACCCAGACTTTACAAGTCTCTTGTTGTGGCCATTATGCAAGACGTGGACCCTGCTCACCGACTGGGTGTCCATGACCGGTCCCGCTGGTGTCAGTTGACCCAAGCTGGGTGCCATCGTGTGTCGCCTCTGGTACCAGTCTGAGATGCAAATAATAACGAGTTTGACAACGGGAGCCTGAGGGCTATTATATAGGAAGTGTGGTACTTTGAGTGGGACGACTGTAAGTTAAATTCCTCAGAGTATTGCACTCAGGGCAACACAGAAGTTAGTTTCCTGTACCGGACAAGATTGTTCAGGACAAGATCTCTTTATTTCATTACTAGCATGATTAATTTTTACTGATATTCTGTGCACTTCATTTGCTGTTTAAAACTGGGTGCCACATTTAGAAACAGTGAATGTACGTGTTTAATATGTTTTGATATTTCTCCCAGACTCTTTTAACACGGTTAGTCTCATGGACTTGCGATGTAAGGGGAGTAACTTGCAAAGACTAGCGTAAATACATTTAGCGTTGTAGCGTCCCTTGCCTTTATCTGCATACCCAGACTAATCTTGTTGTTTCATCTCTGGGGTGTGGTATTTTACTAGCAGAAGTGTACACAAAAAGAAACATCAAAAAGTATGCAGAAAGTCTGAGGTAGAAAAGCGAGTGAATGCTGATGTGTCATGTAGGTGACTTGGCTTCTTCCTTCAAGAATGTGAGCTTGTACCACTTGAACACGTGACATCGCTTCCTGACCTGTAAGACAAAATCTTAATAGCAATTACAAATTACAACAATTAATTAAGAATAATAGTTACAGGAAATAATACTTTTGAAAGTAGCCGAGAACAGAATTTACAGCTAAAAAACTCTTTACTGAAAGAAAATTAAATTTAACTTAATTCAAATTAATTTTATTTTATAAATTTTTGTAAAAGTATTATCTGGTTAAACAATCCGGTCAGCCACAAATGAGATTTTTTTGCGTTTTTGGACGCCTTACAACACACAATATAGCTTCTCTATAATTGTTAATGATTAGGTGTCACTGACTAGCTAATGGCATTAAAACTGACCTAAGTCGTGGACACGATATCACCACATGCTGCCCAGATATCGAAGGTCAAGTTAATATATATATAAAATAATTATGTGTGATAAAAAGTCTTCACCAGCAGTGATTTGAAGCCTCGAGGCCAGTCAGGCGGAGAAATTCATGGGTAGTCATTTGGGGTGTAGAGAACTACAAGATAACATCAAGAATCCCTAACAGCAAAGGGAGGCAACAGCAAGGGGGGAAAAACCCTGAAAGGAGCCAGCCAGCCAGCCAGCCGTTTATGTAATCGTACGCATATTTAAAGGCTTCGTTACCATAACTTAGAGAAAGCGAGAGCAGCCTTGATGGTTTGTCTGGTCACCTAGCAACTTGATATTAGCGGCTCTGGCAATCGCCATCTGTCTTTATCTGTACAAATTTAATCTTTATCCACGAACAACACACACACACACGAGTCAGAACATTCTCGTTACCAACTGTTATCTTCCTTCGCACATTTCTCCTAAATATCTTTAATGGCTATCTCGGTGCACTAGACTAACAGCGAGTGTTTCATACATTCTTTGCTCAAACAGACCACAAACAACGGCAAGGACTGCTTGTTCTTTAGGAAGAGAAGGACTATTAGCTTGAAACATTTTAATGTGAAAGCACACGAGGTCCCCGTATTTCATACTGCATGCTAATGGCGGCCCTCGCCGACAGAAAACAAGGGCGAGATCAGTACTAATGGCGGCCACTAGATAATGGAACTTGCATTAGTTAGAAGGGATGTCCATGCTTTAATCAAGACACGCACTGTAGGAAGCACGTCAATGGAACTTCCATTTCTCTCCTTTAATGAATGCTTCTAGCCACCAGAATAGAAGCGAGTGTTTCCATGCGTTCCAGACTGAAATATATCGCAAGGCAACGGAAAGGACAAAACAACAACAAGCAGTCACGTCACGCTCACTCCGCGCCCACAAGGCTCGCCAATAAGGCTAGCATCTGACTTTCAGTGTGGCCGCTAATAGGGCTAGCATCTGACTTTCAGTGTGGCTTGCCAATAGGCTATCTTCTAACTTTCAGACGAACTGGCTCCAAACAATTAATCGTCTTTGGAATTTCAGTCAATCCCGAGGGACGATTGCAGATGCAATGAATTGGATTATTAAAAAAAAAAAGGCAGAAAAAACGCAAATAAAAAGAACTGAATGAACCGACGGTAATTTTGATTGGCCAGCGCCGCTGTGCACGTCTGATTGTGCCAAATGCAAGCATCAATATTTCAGGAGAAGAAACATTCTGGTAATTGGCTCATTTGTCCCGCTGAGAGGCGCTAGTCACCGTTCATTCTGCAGCTTCACCAGAGACAGAGAACTAAACGTCTGTCCAATCCTATTTCCATGACGGAGCTGTTACCTTCCTGTGGCAAGGCCCGGCAGGTGGCAGCACCGTCGCGCAGACCCGCCATGGAGCAGCCGGGTCCTGTGGAAGAGAAAGGGGAAGATATTAATAGTGATGGAAGGGGATTGGGTTGCTATCATACTTCTTTACAAGTTTACAAGAAGATAAGGAGATAAAAAAAAAGAGAATATACATCAGACAGGGTGAGGGAGATGCTTTGGTTGGGTTAATGCTGGAGCTCAACCTTAAATACTTGAGAGGTGGTGTTAGAAACGGAAAGTGTTACAAGGATTATGATGAAACCCAATGGGCTTAGCCGGAATACAACCGTCAAAGTGACATGGCGGTATTTTCTAAGATGACTTTTCGGCTGACATTAATGGTCGCGGAGGCTGGGAATTTTACGATGAAGGCAAATGGCCTTTGTCTCTCCGCTGCCCGCTGTTGGGGAGCATCAACAACAAACGGCGGCGCCCGAGTCTGTCAATGATCGATGATGGCGGTCCACCGCAGCCTTTTGCCAAGACCGAGAGTGACCGGTCAGGTTCGTACCTTCCACCATCTACGGCGCGTCCACCGCCTGAACCAACGCCAAGCAGTTGTGCGCGTGCATCACACGCGCCTCGGTTACTGCTGCTGCTGCTGCTTCTCTCGCGTCCTCGGCGCATCTCCGGCCCTCCCCACCTCGGCGTCTCCAGGTCTGTGTGCGTCGACTGCTGCTGCTGCTGGTGGTGGTGGTGGTAGTTGTGTGGCGACAGGCGAGCAGCGCTAGTGTCAGCACCCTCACGCTCGGATGTTTTTCACAAAGTTTTTCCTAACCGTCAGTTCAGATACTTTCTTCGCGCAACTCTTTACATAGAAAAGATCACAGGGAAACAGTTGCAGTGATCATATCATCACTTCATTCACAGAGCACAGAATAGTTTAGTGAGGAGAAAAGATCGACAACTCTTTCCCGTAGAAGAAATTGTTAAAGAAGAAGGACAAGACAACAGAAAGAGAATATTTTACTAGCAGAAGTGCACACTACAACCCTAACCCTACATCAACTCCGGCCAAGTGTTACACGATTTTTTAGACTACACCATCAGCAAGAAACGGCTTAACGACCCAGGCAACATGAAGCTGTGGATGTTCGGACTCCTTCTCAGCCAGTTTTCCAAATTGTTGAAGGGTAAGTGTAGTTTACTTTTCACACCAGTGCTCATTGTTAATACATATTTTAGGTTTTAGTATTTTTTCTCTGTCTTTCTGCCTGACTGATTGTTTGGATGGGTGTATGCAGAGACCGATGCTTCCTCTTCTACAATATCCTGGCTGTGGAACTCAGTTATAGAACAGCTAAGGGTAGCATCCTATTAAGTTGAATAGTTCTTGTCCTGAATGAAGTGTGAAACAACTACCTCTGTTTGCTTTTTTTTTTTTTATCATTTATACCTTCACTGACAACTTACATCACTCAACTCTTGAGCCGTCTGTAACCTCTTGATATCGTATGTCACGTGACTACGATGTCCATGGCAATTCTTTAACATCGTGTAATCTTGTATCTCATGACTCTTGATTAGCCTCGTTCAATCTTACATTAAGCGAAGTATGTCTTAGATGTTGTATGATCATCATGTCTTATCAAGTCTTTGTTATAACATAAGACGGATGCATAAAGAAGTCTGTCTTGTCTTCGTTTTATCTTGAGGTTCTCGCGCAATTTGTTCATACGTTGAGCTCGACCACCATGTCATTAGGTTTTTGAATTTTTGCAATTTGTGTCACATTCCCACCTGCTGTAGTCGTTTTCTGATTTTTCTACACCATCTATATATCTTACTTTCTCATTCCATCACAGTCGTTTGTTCCCAGTAAAAACGGCGCCAACACCAAGTATACATTTAAATATCCGACTATATATACATTTAGTTAAAAGATGTTTGTGGACGCTGAGTCTTTCCCGAGTACACGGTAACTCTCGTTGTGGAAGAGAAAACAAAGGGGAGCTAAGTCTCTCAGTAGTGAACCAAAAGGAAGCGACAGATAGAAAACCAGTCTCCGGGAAGTAGAGAAGAAAGTTTTTTTTTGCAGACAGCTCATCTGACAACTCATCAGTACTTCATTGTTGTGGGGGGCTCAACTGCTGGCCTGACAGTCAGTTGCCAAGACAAATTGCCCTCGCTGCTCCCAGTGCCTCTGACAGCACCACAACTTTCCCGAGACTCCATGAATTTATGAATTTATTAGCTCGCCTTTTGATCCTTTGACCCTGCTCTGATGACAGTGAGGGGAGTCCTTTTCGAAGTAGAACAGATGACACACACACAAGCGCATACATCGTCATCTTCGTCGTCATCCTCATCATCTCATCATCATCATCATTGTTAGTGTGAGAATGAGGACGGTATAGCCAAAGACAAAAATCTTGGGTGCCATTCAAAGTAGGAGAACAACCAAGTGAAGAACAAAAAATGCGGGCGGATGATTGGAGGACTGTAGTCACGTGGCGCCTTCAGTCTTAACCTTATTGTCTCTGATCAAGCCGTGTGACCAAACACCACCCACTCGAGAAGCAAAAGCCAATTAAGTGCCGAACTTCGGCCATTTCCGGTACTTTGGCACCGTGGGGGCAAATCTCCAAGCCGAGGCCCGCACATCAATGGGAGATGATCCAATATTGCTGCTTGTCTCCCTCGCCCAGCCCAGCTTTTCTGTTTGCGCGCAAGCAGGCACGCGTGCACACACACAAATGGCACTCCGAGAGAAACACACACACACTTTCACACACACACACAGACAGTTTGAAGGAAACCTTGGGTACATCGAGAGCTGGTGCCTAGCCCGAGGCTACGTCAGCTTCTGTTCGTTCACTAGAGACAAGGCCTAGAAAAGACTTGTAGTCTTTGAACTCTAGGAAACAAAACTACAGAGAAGCTCTGAAGCAAATTTCAGCTAATAAGTGATAACCATTAATAACAAAGCTGCAATATAGTTGCACAATAATGCTGCATTATTTAGCTGCATAATATAACAGCATGTAGCAACATTAGATAGCTGCAGAATATAACAGCTTTTTATAATGCATCATACAGTCGCTAAAAATATCGAGAACATCATTGAACCTTTTTCAAAGCTGGCCCATAACAAGCTTTATGTGAAGTCAACCAATTTGAAGACAATTATTTTAGGAAAAAAAAGGCCATGTACTGAGTGAACAAATGCGAAGATTGACACAGAAAGGAGGAGCTGCACCGAGTGGCACGTTGACACAAACTACAGAAAGAAAAGATATCCAGGAACTGGAGGATGGCGCCTCGTCAAGCTGATAACATCAGGCGAGGGGAATCATGCACGGTCTGTGTAGGTGCACAATGCATGGCAAGTCCCTTGTCGGTCCTGTGTTGCAGAACTCACTCATCTCCACGTCTTATGTTTTAGAATGCAGGCTTTCTGACAGCTGACCTTTGACCTCGCCGCACGTGCCTTTAATCACCAGCTCGCAGCATTTTCCCACCGTCACGCTCGGGGGCTCGGTGTGGGGGGTTGCACTTCTAGGACGAGGAGGGTGCACACACTTCCGGTGAGAGAAACATTGAGGTTCAACACAGCGGTTCTGATGATCAAACACTGCACCTGGCCACGCCCCTCATCTGTCATCTTCGTTCCTCGTGGCCACAATGGACAGTCAGGACGGATGCACACGTCAGCACACAGGAAAATCACAGAGATTAGAGCAGAAAAAAGTTTACAGCCTCCTTGAACTTCATACCAGCCTCATAATTCCCTGGGGGTAAAAGATGTATTTCACTCTTTCTGCCTTTCCAAGCTGTTGTTGATGTCAAGGTCTCTGGCAGCCAACAGACGCGAGACTCCCAACATTTTCTGACTGGTTGCTGTTCAAGTCTACAAATAGGACGCTTAGAAAAAATATACAATGTGTGCAACACCATCACTGTAGACACTGTCTAGCAACATCAAGAGTTCAGGAGTTCTCTATCATGTCGTCTGGTAGGTTTCCTAGCTTTATATTAAAGCTTTATTTATATGATGCCAGAAAATGTTAGACGATGTACACATTAGATAAAATGTCAAGGTGGAAAGTGTTATATGTGTGCGTGTGTGGAACGTCTCTGTCTCTCCTCATTACACCAGCTGCTGTTGGTGTCTCTGTGTCCAAGTACAGCACAGCTAGCACTAAATTTTTGTTCCAGAATCTCTACGACAGATGTTCTCATTAGTTCCAGACTGATCCGAAAACCTCTCATAGATATCTGGCACCAACGATCTCTAATTGACTAGAAAATGAGCAGAGCTGTTCGGGGCACTTCATGTCCTTGTCGAGCACACTCTAAGTCGCAGAAAGCCACCTCACCCTGCACGCTGACCTCAGGCTACAAATGTCAGGAATATGTCACTGTCAACGGATTTTCCCTTGCAGACTCTAATCAGGGTCAGCTCCTTAGATGGTACAGTGTCTGCCACAATAAGTTATCAAATAAAAATACAGTTCCTGTTGCCGTGTAGCTCGGACTATTCCAGCAAACCCCTGCGCGGAGCTTTCGGGAATTAAACGCAAGACTTGTGTGCGACACCTGGTGGCTCGAAGACCGGAGGTAAATGAGAGCAGGATGCGGGGTCCTCTCAGCTCGTCTGGGTCTGAGTTTGACTGAGATATTCCAGAAAGCCATTCTCCGGCGACTGTTGTCAGCGTTCATTAGGAAAACTCATTTCTTCTCCAAAATTCTCGTCTTGTAATCTTCGATAGGGTTTGAGTTTAAATTAGAGAATCCCCTTTTATATAGACCTCATCCTGAAAGCATTTTATCATTGAACAACGAAGTTTTAAGTCTCTCTGTTGTATCCCTTTTATAATAAGTACAGTCAAGGCAATGGTCCATTCCCAGGATTCTCACTGATGAATACCAGAAAGTCATCGCAGGACTCCTTTCTGATGAACTCCCGACACTGAAGACCCTTTGCTGATAAGTTCCAGAGTATACTGCATTACTTTGGCAATAAATATCTTAACGGGTGGTTATCAATTGTAACTGCTCCGCCAAGTCGCCCAAAGTACTGGCGGCCGGAAGTGACGTCATTAGCAGACGTTCAAGAGGCAATCTATTACACCTGTCACTTTTCTCTCGCAACGTGTCCCAGGAGGCAAGAAAACATTGCCGCAATGCATCCTGGGGCTGTCAGATGGAGTTTAGGGATATTTGTTTTCGCGATCTGCTTCTTTCTTAAGCTCCTCCTCTCCAGTGTTTCGCGTGGCGCTGCACGTTTTCATTAAGTGTTTGCTCGTTTTTATTTTCGGTTAACAATTTAGTTTTCACGCCTTTTTAAGGTAGAAAGTACGAACATCTGTCAGCGGCTGCGTCCTGATTAAGTTGTTGGGTGTTTATGCAGATGAATTTCGAGTACAAGAAAAAAATAGTGCGGTTCCAAAGTCTTGCTGTGTACTACTAGTCAGAAGCTATGGTAACCAACTAATGTCCCACACAGTGTTTCGATGAAAACTCTTGACAAACGTCTCTAGTTGTCATTACGTAGTCGTCTTTCGTTCAATAAATCGACTTTCCACACCACAAATAATCTCTCCCCTCCCCACTTTTGCCTGGCCCCTGATAGCATCATAACTGCGCATGCGCAGGCACTCGCGCGCAAAGTAGTTGAGGGTCGTGCTGAAACCCGTTGATACCGGAAATGAGCTGCTTGCATGTGGCCGGAAATCACATGATAAACTCGCTCATGTGCAATGAAGAAAAGATTACATACTCGCTGCCTGAACTAGATGTAAAATTAAACCATAGACATTTACAACTGTCACATATGAGACTCAGAAGTAATCCAAATAATAACCAAAGCTCTGTTGCCATTATTTTGCGCGAAGCAAAAGGACAAAACTAGTTCAGTTTTGTTGATATTTATTTTCATTAGTTTTAATAAAGACATGTTTATACATCACTTTACTTCAAGACTGAAATATCGATCCCGATTGAAGTTTGTTGAAGAGTGTACCTTTAGGATTAATTATCTACCTTCATTCAGCTTGACTTCCCTCATTATGGCATCGAACTGTAAAAGAGAGGGGCAAGATGGCCGCCAGTTGCGTGTAAAGCTCTCTTAAAAACCGTCAGCAGCTACTACAATGACAGCAACTGAACTACAACATTAGGGTCTGTCTGAGATAGAAGTGCCTTGTTGGATTAGCAAGCTTGCAAGGTTCGCCATCACGGCTTTGCTGAGTAGAAGAGTACTCTAGTGTTCCACAAAAACCTTCTGTCATTCGTGAGCTTGAAATTTTCGACATGTTAAAACCTCTCTGGCCCTAGCAGCCTAAAACTTCCCTGGGGTTCGGTATGCTGGACCTCCCTCTCCCTAGGGTCATCAAAATAGTGAACCTTCTGGGTCCTTAAAATATTGAACCTCTCAGGGCCGCCATGGACACGATAACTCACTGTGATGAAGAAAACCACATACTCTCCGCGATAGTGATTTATTCGATTTAATTATTGAAATGTACACATTAGGATTAGGTACAGAATCGTGCACAGTAGATATATTTAGCTGCTCACTTGCATAGTGATGCTAACTCTCTAGGAGTGGTTCATGGTGTGCCAATCCTGGTTGACTAGCTTGTCTGAAAAAAAATGTGGTGCACAGGACATTTGCTCCACCGGATTCACACACACAAGAGAGCGTAATACAGAAAAAGAAACATGCAAAACATACATACACACCCAAATCTATAGCCACAAACACCCATCCATTCCTCTCCCCCCTCCACACACACATAACGATTGCTTGCCAGTGCCACACGATGATGTCATCGTTATACAACAGTTGGAGATCCTGGGAGCCCCGCAATACTTCATAAATCACATCTGATATGCCTCATGAAGAAGCAGTAGTGTTCGGTGGAGATGTCTCTACCCACTGTCCATCTCCCTCGCCCTCATTTGCGTCCTGTGCGTGTTTGAGGCATTTACAGCCGTGGGATGGTAATCGTCATTCACTTGTCAGACATTCGGAGGTTTAAATGGCTCTAACACGATGACCTTAGCCAGAATTGTTCTGCACTTTGCTCCACTTTATGTAAAAATGCCCTTTCTAAACAAGTACTCTACAGGGTCGAAAAAAGTCGCAAGTGCTCATTCAAGACTGCTCAATTCATGGATATTGCCTATTTGTAATTCGGATGCGAAAACGCAGACGAGAGAAAAACGCACTGGAAGATTCCAGTAAGAAGCCAGATGCGCTTATTTCGTTGTGACGAAGGAGGGAAGGAGGGAAAGCCACAGAAAGCCCCGGAGGGAAGTGAAAGCAATTCTACATTGCGACGTGTTCTGATTGGTCCGTCTCGGGCAGTCGCCATGTCGATCGCCGTCTGTGGGCAGCGCCCTCGGCAGCATCTCCAGGAACCAATGGCGGCCCCTCTCTCCTGGCTACAGCAGCTCTTTGACTGAGATGTTTTCGCAGAGAGATGGCAGTTTGGCGTGTAGAGTGCTCTCCGCTAGCTATTGATTAAGAGCGTTTTGGAAAGAGAAAAAAATAAGTTTCCAAAGAACATTAATCCACATTTTGCCCATCTCATCCCTGCAAATGACGCCGAAGTGGTGGCCATTTGGGCGATGAGGAGACGAGGAGGGCATCAGAAGTAGATTGTTGTTTTTCTCGGGTCCCGCCAACGTCGAGTTTTGAAGTTTAAATCTCTGACAGGACACAAAAAGTGGCTGGAGAGACGAAGTGAGGGTGAGGAATCGATGAGAACGTGTACTGGTGAATTGACAGCTTGTATAGAGTTAACTAACATCTGACGGCCCACCATGATCTCACTGCACAATTGTTGAAATCTCGTGTTTGCAGTGCTTGCACAGGACATGTTTCTACACCCTGTAGCTGGTTCTACAGCAAGGCCCCTAGGAAATACAAACAGGGCCTGCCCAATTTCTCTACAACATTCTTCACATTCTCAAATCCTTATGTGATGTAAGCTTTCCCAACTTTTTTGGAACACGTCCTCATGATCCTCATTGACATGTTTGCACTTTCTACACACCCCTGTCTCCACTGTGACTCACTTGTGTTTTGACCTACGACCTTTGTCCAGTGTCTCACACATTTGTTTACATTCACGGATGAAGCATATGCACATCCTCCTCCTCCTCTTTCAAGGCTTTCCGGTGGCCCAACGATTAGTACCTACACAGTGAGGGTTGGCTGGTTCAGTTCTCGTCTTGGGCACGCTGTTCTTTCTCTAAATGTGGCATCTGTTTACAGGGCTGGCTGCCTAGCCTTGTCTTCGCTGCTATCTCGGAGTAAAATAACTATTTCCCCTCCCTTTTCACATGAATATTATCAGAAAATGTCGCGTGCACAAAACTACAACCTCAGTGTGATTGTTTCGATCAAAACAAATCGTTTATAAGATTTAACTTAACAGCTTTGCGGTAACAGAGCTAAAACAAAGTAAATCAACACAAAATATGTAAGAAAGACTCACAAAACAAGGTACTTAGGGGCCCACCCATTTCCCCAAACAAGGACACCTAATGTTATCTCTGTGCTAACACGCTGTGGACGAGCTGATGGCCGCAGCTTAACTGACTTACCGCTGACGTGGCTTCCGCCGACTGGAGGTCGCAGCCTGGGCGACAGAATGAACATCCATAATGACAGGGTCACAGCGTCTGTACTTTTTTTTTTTTGATCGTGGGAAAACTCTCTCCTGACATTTTCCACGTATCATGAACAAGAATTTAAATTGAAGGACAAGGGCTACCATGAGGACAGATAGGTTGACATTTTTTTTTCTACTGGTGTTTTGCAGGTGAGAAATTCAATTTAAGGGTAGAGATGTATTCAGATATTTCTGTAAAACTTACATTGAAATGTATGTACCAGATCCTAGTGGCCGTTGTGGAAGTGAAGATAAAGCAAGAATAACACATTAACGCTAATCGTGTTTACTTCAAGCTACTTATTTGTCAACTTTGTCAACAAGAACTTGCTCATATTTCACTTTTATCGCGAGCAGGGGATATGTTAACGATATGAGCAATAACCATAAAACTACAAAGTGACTGAAGCCATGACAACCAGGTGTCGCCTCATTAGACACAAGGTTCATCGCCTCTGCCCTTCAAACACACAAAAAAACTAATTAAGTGCATGAGCGACTCCTGCTAGTCACGATCGCGAACAGACAAGAGAAAAACGTGCCAAATACTCAAAAACTTTTCTGAACTCGAAATCGATTTTATTTTCGAGTCACTCGTGCCGAGGACAAATCAATTTTCTTTTGTAAAAAGACTTTTTTGCTGACCATGAATTTCAGCCGAGTAGTTGTAAAGATGTCGGGCAGAGATGTCGCGCAGAGAAAGGATAACAAATGCTCTACAGACAAAAGATCAAAAATGTCGCCAGACAAAAAAAGAAAAATGTAAAAAAAAAAAAATTCTTCAATCGAAAAAGGAGAAAAAATGTTCTGCAGATTAAGGATAAATAAAAGCTGACAGACGAAATATTTTATGGAACCTTTTCAACGTTCGTTTCCGGCGTGTAATGACTTCAGGATCATAAGCATCTCAAATTAACACAGCATCAACAGTTAATACAGTATTAGGAACAATGGAATGCCATATTTATAAAAGGAATAGTGGGTAGTGAGATATGTGACAGATTTTGAGTGACATTCATGGGTCATGTCAGATATTAGAAGGGCAGAAGTGTTTAATCCCACTTCTTTTCTTCCTCCTCTATCACCATCACCACACAACCATCACGACCACCACTACTTCACCCTGACGATGTTAATGTCTGCTATCAACGAGGGGCTAACGAGCTTGACCAGGTGATAATAAGGTGTGACTAATGTACAGGTGGACTTGTCAGTGGTATTAATAATACAAAATAGTACAAGAAAAATATATCATGTTACTGCCAGCACATGAGAACCTTATTTTCTACTGGCAATTCTTCTTGAGTGAGTGCTTGCCACGGCCCATGTGACAGTCCGTGACAGCCCCACACCGCCCGGACGCCATCTTGTCCAGACGAAGTATACATGGCGATGGTGCCGGGGCCTCCAGTGTGTACATGGCCATTACCACGCGGCTAGCGCTGATAGTAATTTCCGCTTTTAGATTACTTTCAGAATATGAATCACGCGCCGGCACAGAAAAAAACATCGTTCTTGCCAAAATCGGTTTGAGGAAAGCGTCAGGTGAGAGGTCAACTTCTTGTTCTTTGCTACAAGACGCGGAGGACAGGAGGGAACGCAGTCGTCAAGCCTGAAACAGGATTTCCGCAAGACCGATGGAGTAAAGATTGTCTTTTGAAGTTTGTCAAGAGGTTTTTTTTTTTGCAGGCAGTAGTCAGAGACTTGTAATACCGATGACTAAATTTGTTCGTGAAAGTTAAGTAAACATGAAAAGGTTGCAGGATGGCGGAGACAGCGAGCATCGTGTTGATACACTTGCTGTACACACAGTCCACAGACACTTTGTCAATACACTTATCATACTCACAGTACAGATACACAGATGCTCACGAACCCCTGAGGGTGTGTGTACGATGTCAGCAGACAGGTCTAGTCTAGGAGATGTCAGTTATTAACGGTAACACCGTTGATGCTGTGAAGCCAGGCTGAAGAGGTCGGCGTGAAACCTAAATATAATGCTTAACACAAAAAGTCTTTTATTGTGCATGGTGTAAAGAATTCGATTCTGAAAGGTTGTACCACAAAGTCAAAGATATTCACAATACTGAGAGAGATGCAATAGATTTTTAGAACATTTTTCATCATTACTTCTTAAAATACAAAATACAGACCATCATCAAAACAAGAAGACAACAAAAAGGACTACCGACATTTCTTTTTTTCAGATTGTGAACATCACATCGTCTGAAATTCTTGTTAGTTCTCCAGTGAGTCAGGCTTAAGACCATCAGTTCCATTTTTCTACTGATCACTCCTTTTTTTGTGTGTGGGAGACAGTGAGTTCGTAAAAAAAAGTTAGTGGATCTCTCTTAGTTGCCCGAGGATTTCATTACAAGAAAAAAGAAGTGGACACATGAGGCCCCACAATACCCCTCCTTCACACCCAGCAATTTTGATGAAAGCCATTTCCGGATGCCTTTTATTCGGATGGAGCTTCGGTCGAGTCGACAAATAAGAGTAAGTGTCAGACGCGTGCAGCGATACAGCAGCCGCACTGCGCTGCTCAGGGTCTTCAGCTGATGACGAGCGTAGGTCTGCAGGCAGCTTCCATTAAAGCGACTGGCCTCGGGCCTCACAACATGATTAGACGCGCACGACGACAACATCGACGACCTAATGGCAATGCTGACTTGTGCTGGGGTGCAGCCGCTCTTGCTGATCTTTTTTTTTCTTACAACTGAGAAGCTTGACACAGTTTTATTTGGAGCGACTACATAAGTTCGACTGTTACTGATGGATGCTAGTGACAATGAGATGCAAGCGGATTGTATCTACTATCACCACATGCTGTGTAAAACTAATGAGGTTTTAAGCTAAGTAATTGTGACCACCACCACCACCACCACTACTTGCTCTAATTTCAATGAAAGAGCTGAAGGAGTTTTGTCTTTGTGTTTGTTAAGCGTGGTGAGCCACGTACAAGATGATGATGATGATGATGATGATGATGCCAGACTTTGAATCATCTCAAACTCATCGAGTCTGCTCTATAGCTAAGAAACGTTCTGACGTGTACTGCCTCTTTTGCGGTATTGTTCCCCAGAGTCTTCCTCTCGACACCTTCTCATTCCACTTTAGAGGGTCATCGCAGGGGGACCAGCTACTTGCTTAATTCTGTAGTCATATGTGAATAAAAACCTCTGGCAGCTCCAAAGCTTCATTGTCTTTAGGACCGGAGCTGCACGCGGACAGCGCACGAGACGCGAAGTCTCGGCAGTTCTCGCGCCGTTCCGTCCCGGCGGCGGACGCCATCGATCTGGCGGCGATTGGGTGGAGGAGCCAAAGCCCCATTTCGGGCGAGAGATAGCGTGCCTAGCGTCTTTTGAGTCACTGCTGTAATCCATCACGCCCTCGACCAGCCTCCTGTGCTGCTGCTGCTGCTGCTTTGCCCGAGTTAGGCAAGTTGAAAGTGGTTAAAGGCGAGATAAGACAACAGTCCAATTCCCTTTTTGCGGTGACAAAGAGGTTTTTTGGTGAAATTAAAGATAAACAAGTGAGGAAGAAATTGTAGGGTTTTGCCTACAATCAATACATTACTCGTTATTGCTTTTTAATGATCGTCAGGGTGATGATGACGATAAAAAAAAAAAATTCACTAACGGTATGAGGCCCTACTTTGGGATGGTAACTGTCTGCAAACTTACTCGGACTAACGGTACATACTTGACTCCAACACAAATGGAGTAACAGTCGATCGTCTGTACTTGCCACCACAAGTATTGAGAACTGAAAATACTTTGGAAACCTAAGCTTGAGACTGACTCCCTTAAGAGTGAGCAGTGCAGGAGACACAAGACAAATCAATTTGTGTTGGCAAATAAATAATTTGCAGGAAGAAGCAGCGGTGTTCTGAAAGGCAGCGATTTCTTCAGTTTCATTGTGCAATGTCCCCCTTCTGGGAGATTTCTAGCCTGTTAATTTATCAATTCAGAGAAAAGAAAAGTTCGGAGGGGAGGTGCTCAATATTTGTTCTTTGCCTTGAATAGTGGAGGAGCGATCGTCCAGCCTGTTGGAATAATTGAAACTGAACTAGGTTCTGACAAATCAGAATAGACTCTGGGAAGTTAAAATAGGGTTTGGCATGTGAGAACAGACTGGATTCATCGGAATAGAGTCTGACATATGAGAACAGACACCGATATGTCACAAGGACCTTACGAATCAAAACAGCATGGATAACTAGGGAAGACGAGGAGGGAAGGTAATGAAGGGACGAGGGTGAACGAGACACGGTGGGTTGGAGGTAGAGAAAGGATGCTGTGGACGGAAGGAGGTAGAGGAAAGGCTGTGGACGGAAGCTTCCCCCCTAAAAAAATGGAAGTCAAGGAAGTGTGGGACCAGTTTAGCCACGCTGCTTTCAGCTGCTCTTTGTAGTATCACAACTGCGCATGCGTGTGGGCCCGGAGTGGGCTGAGGTCACCGGAGGTTGTGTTTGATGCGGAATAGAGGGCACAAGGGGAGGAGGCGCGGACTGGGTGATGCTGTGTGTGAGTGCTGTATTAAATATATTGATTTTTGTTGTTCATCTGCCCGCACGTTTGACGTCCTGTGGCCCGCACCATCCTACAGAGCCGTGGGTACGCTGGGCTTACCATGGCCACCATCTTCCCCAACCGGATTTCTTTTATTGTCATTAACACTGAAAAGTTAGAAGTCCAACATTGTCGCGATCTATACTGTCAAGAAGTAAAGATGTACAGAATGTAGGAAGAGAGAATTGTGTCAATAAACAATCTTTTTAAAGAAATGAATTCCATCAACAATCTAATACGCAGACGTCTACTGGTCACAGATACAAATACTCATCACACAGCTCACGAACACACATGTAAACAAATTCTCGCTCGAGTTATTCATGTGTCTGGTGTTATGCACACAGACACAGACCGGCCCACCCGTCCACCACTGGTTTCTCACTTGCGTGTGCACGGACGCCCTTGTGGACATGCGCACTCGTGAGGTTGGAAGCTCATCTAAATGCGCGGGGTACTTGGAGTGAAGAGTCTGGTTCACTGATGTACGATGCATGGAAACATTGGTCCGCTGGAATAGGATACTTGGAGTAGAGGCTGGTCTACTGGTCAGTGGAGACAAAGCTCTCGTCGCAGTCATGTTCTGTACTCGGGATGAAGCTTGTGATCAATAGCATCAGCAGCCATCGTACTGCTCGCCCTCTCACACCAGGACATGCTCTGAGCATACAAGCCACAGTCCTGTCGCACCCACCATTCACTCCCAACTCACCAAGCTGCTCTCTGTCTTCAGATCCTGAACCCTCAAAGAGGATGGAGATTACAGCACACGAGCAGGCAACCAGAGGGGTGCTTAGGAATTACTGCAGTTGTAGGAAGTCGATTCGTGAAAGAAATAATCAAACACCATTAACTTTTGAACCACAACACCAACATCTTTCCCCACAACATTCAGGAGCAAGCCATCAGTCTCATTTTTTAATTGACAAATGTTAGTAACTTTTTTTGCTCAAATAATTGTGATGTAAAGTAAGAGAGGTTTTCCTGGCTGAAAAACTTTTACAGTTTTAACTGGCTAGAATAAAGACAATATATAAGAAAATTAAATAAAAATAAGTTAAAGTAATACATAGTCGAAATAAAGAAGTGTGATATTTTTTTTCTCCTCAGTCTTAGTTTACGACATTCTTAGAGCCCTTCTTCGTCTTTGATTTGCGGTTTACGATGAACTTAAAAGCTGTATGACAGACTTCATGCAGCCGGAGAATCAAGTTTCAGTTAGCTAATGCAACCTTTTCGTTTGCTCTGTGTTAGGGGTTCTACCCTTACAATTTGTCTTCGTGCTAGGCATTACCTTCTCTTGTGCGCAGATTAAATTCTCAATTGCATCGGCGGAGCGATGGGCTCGGAGACCTCAGACAGGCCTTTCACATTACTTTCCCCAATAAAGCTTTCGCGAGAAAACATCGACGAATCACTGCATCCAATATTGCCTCCGTCTTCATCACCGCTTTCTTTTGTACCACCGCCCCTTAGCTCACCACCGCCTATTACAGTGTGCAAGCCCTGTGTGTCTGTGTGTTTGTTAGTTTTTAGTCTGTAGGAGTGTGCTTGTCTCTGTTGTTTCTGTTGTCCCTGAGTGTGTACCCCCCCTCTCTCTCTGAGAGGTGGAGAAAGTAAAATCGATGAGGGAAACAGTAAAACTGGTCTAAAATATTGATTTGAAGGATTTGGAGGATTTGCTGCTCTTGAGAACAATGCCTTCTAATTTTCCTCCTTGATGTCCATTCCAGAGCCTATAAAAACTCTTCTCGCTAAAAAAGATGATCTTTTTAACACCAGCAGCCAAGAACTGGATGACCCTCCTTTCGAGGTCTTCATCAAGCACATCGTGCCAATAATAGATTGCCGTAGCTTTAATAATCAATCCGCTGTGGTTATATTATTTTAGTAGTTTTGATGTTAGTGAATGTTTTAAACTGCATGTTTGTGCCTTGTACATGTAAGCTGAGTCCTTAACTATATATCTGTAATATGTTTGCACGAGACTCATATAAGAAAATTGGCAGAAGTTTGACCAGCCTTAGTTGTATTTAAAATAAATTAAAATTAGACATCAAAGTGCGTGTCGAGTTCGCAAGTTTCTGATGTTGCACACTCTAGCGGAAAAAGGTTCAAATTAGTAGTAGGGATCTTTTACCATGGTAGGAGGCAAGATCCAAGGGTAATGAAGCTTCTCCCTTATTGTGTGCGGCTCTCAGCACGTCTTCTTGTCATCCTGTGACATGACATACTGTCTTCAGTGGCGCTTGGGTACCAAGTCTGGTGTGATTAACACAACTGTTTTACTCATTAAGTTATTCTCGTGATTGACACAACCGTTTTACTTATCAAGTCTCTCTCAGGACTAAAACAACTGTTTTATTTGAATGGTTGTCGTGATGAGCACAGTTTTACTCATTGAGTTCTTGATGGTTTTTCTTTCTGTTAGAATTATATTTTTCCTTTTCTCTATCCCTCTTTTATAGCCTCCACTCTTTTTTTATTGCTTCACGGTCCGATTTCCTTCCTTCTGTATAGCGACTTTCAGTTGAACTTTCCTTTCCACTGAACTAATCTGCTTACTAGCCTGTTACCTTGCTGTAATGCAGGAAGTCGTTTTTCTGTAACACTCTTTTGGTTACTCTTTCTTGAGTGGTCAGTGTGCTATCAATCTATTGCTGTCATTCTCTGTGGTCAGTGTGTTCTGTCCAGCATTGTACTGACGATGTCTGTGTGGTGTCCACGCAAGAAGTAGAAATGGCATCTTGCCTCCAGACATTCTAAATATAGCTCATCTCTCACGTCCCATAACTCCTGCTCACTCCAGACTACATGCTTCACATAACATCCCATCCCTAGCGGCAACGCCACCTCATCTTTTCTTTTTCTCATCTTATAAAGAAAGCAGAATGTAGCGATGCGTGTGTGGAGTGATATGTGTGTTTGTGCGTGTGTGTGTGTGTGTGTGTGGTGTGTGTGTGTGTGTGTGTGTGTGTGTGTGTGTGTGTGTGTGTGTGTGTGTGTGTGTGTGTGTGTGTGTGTGTGATGATAATATTATTATATTACATTTTGTAGTGCTTCAAGTATGCTGTATACGGCAAGGGTGCGAGCATTTGCTTAATAATGATGATGATGATGATGATGATGATGATGATAATAATAATAATAATAATAATAATAATAGGCTTCTATAGCGCTTTATCTTCCCCTGTGGACCAGCTCAAGGCGCGTCACAGCTGACAGATGATGTGACGTGAAAATAATGTGACGTCAGAACAAAATGACGGTGCTCCATGCCAAAGGTCAGCGTCTACACACAACATGAACACACTCCGCAGGCCACATATCAAACATGTCATATAAGCTGGTTTCATGGCAAATACAGCTACACATAACACATCCAACAGACGACACCAGTCCACTGAACGACGAATGACCCCAGACACACAAACGTTCACTGATCAAGCGGACATGAAGCTCACTGAACTGCGCCGATCGTCAAGTCAGAAGGTTGACAAAGAATTGCAGTCATCGAAACGAAGAGGCACTACATTCCACACCACGATGGCAGGTCCATCAAAATCATACACAATCACAAGTCCAACACGGGGAAGATGTCAGATAAGATAAAAAATACAACAGAGCTCTGCCCCCTCCAGCCAGTTGGGCAAGGGGACATCACTCTTAGTATGACTCTCTCTTTACTTACACATATATCTACAGTGACACGAAAATATCACGCTCAAAAAATTGGAAAAGCGTGCATAAGCTTCTCATATTTTTCTTATTTATTATATTAATGCACTTTTCTCATTGCATCTTAAAACTACTACGCATCTTACACTAAAACTGTACCATTCTTAAAACACAGAGAGAGAGAAAAAAAAATGCTTTTGGTCGAAAGTAATATTTTCCAACAAATGTTTCATTAGGTTCACACCATACCATTGTTAGTTCTAAAGGAGATGTGAGACTGGAACATGTGTTTGTGTGTGTGTGTGTGCACGCAGGCAGTCAGGCCGACTAACGGGCAGACCGAGCTTGTGAAGGCGGTGCTTAATCACAGGGACAAACAGCGTAGGAGTGTTCTCATAACTCTTCTCCCAGCGACAACTACAACATTGCGTGCCTGTTGCGTGGAGGTTTAGGGGGCTGGGCAATGTTGGAGGAATACTTGTACTAAGATGCGAATTTAGATTTATTGCAATGTGTCTCCCGCTGGATCGCCCAACATTGAGACAGATTACACGATCAATGCATTGGAAGCACATCTCAAACTGTGTTTCCAAGAAGAAAAGAGTGCGTGGTTCAAGCTCCAATGTAGGTCGCCGAGCAGTAGAAATGTATTCAGGCTGAACGAGAAATTATTCCAAGACATGTAGTGACCGAGCTGGACTAGTCTACCCGTTCATGTCTTTACAAAAACTTCTCCTAATTACTGGAGAGACGGTGGGTGGGAGTATGAGTACTGGTGAGGTATAAGGTGTTTTTCAAGTATTTTGCACTAATGAATGTTTACAATACTTACAAATGTTTCATGTCATTATGATACGTTTGTTATATGCTGCAATGTCACAACTGATAAGATGGACGTTAACAATAATGGCGCCACTGCTTGTGACGCCAGCAGGTGAATCGTTGACCACCAAGCTGGACACGCTATAATAGATCGGAACCAAAGGTGGTGATAAAGGTGAAGAGGTGGAAGAGGGCGGAGACTAAATCCTCTTCATCCGCCCCTTTGACCTTTGACCTCCCCTAATCAATCACAGAGAGCTACTTGTGTCGGATGGTCAGGTGATGACCATAATACAAAAGTCGAGATGCCGATCATTATACAACTGGACACGCCACAAGATAATAAATCACGATCTGAGCAATCCTACAAACACACCATTGTTCTTTATGTTTTTTCAAGCAGAGCGCAAACTCTGCAGCTTAACAAATACTAACAAAAGTATCTACTTGACTGAAAAACCCACAAAAAAACAACAACCCAGTAAAAAAGAAATCTCATCCCTTCCCAAAAAAAAAACCTTCCCTAAAAAACAAGTAACGTGCAGCTCGCCAGTTGAAAAAAGTCGCAGGATGTGCTTCTAGCATCCTGCTTTGTTCACTCACTTCCTTCTCAAAAAAAAAAAAAAAAAATAAAAAAGCAAAAAAATAAAAGGGTAAAAATCCGTTTTTAAAAGCCTTTTTCGAACACCTACATATCGGTCACGTAATCTGCGGGCAGTTAAATGGTGCTAAGAGCACGTGAACACGTGCTAATGCTTTGAGGGAGGCAGGCGGCGCAGTAATGAGGCGGAAGTCGACAAAGTAATTACAATGCTGTCAGTGAGCATCGGCAGGCAGCTGTGTGCGTCTACAGCAGGTGTTGTCTCCTCACAGCCTGTGATGTACAGTAAACAAGCTCTCTTGATGTCTCCTGTACAGCCAACAACATACACAGGCACTAGAGATGTCTGATGCAGACTATTATTAGAAACTATTATCCTAATTGTGAAATGCTTGCTGTCCAGTTAATTTATATAATTGATTGAAGTCATTACTTATTACTACAGCTTATGTATAGCCTGTTAAACAAATAATTCTATCTACATATAATCATAAGGTATTTTTTAACATAGTTATAATTTCTGTAATGATGAAAAATACAAAAGCCTAGGGAAACAAATTCGAAAAAGTAGCAATTTCTTGTTGACTCGTTCTCTAAAAAAAAAAAAAGTGTGGAGAACAATGTATTGCCTAGTCCACGCCTTCCATTAACCGAGGTAGGAAATGATCCATAAAGATGAAAATAGGTTAATGCCGAGCTACCCTCTGCCGACCGCCGACTTATTGGACTTCACAGAAAGGTGCACAAAGTGAGTTAAAAAGGTCGACAACTCATCTCCTCACCATCTCAGGGCACGAGCGCGCCTGGCGGTGTCTCCAAGACTTACTTACATCTCCACAGACTAGTGCTACACCGTTATGGGGCGCCGGGAGGGAATTTTATAACTGTCTCTCTTTAGCGATACCATTCGTGCATTTTATAGCTATACAACTCAGGTTTTAGTTACAGAATTCATTTTATTTGTTTAGTTGTGTATAGGGAGTATCAATAATTTTAGTATTTTCTTAAAAATTTATTTTCTCCTTCTTTCTCTTCTCACAGAGGACTCTGGCACAACTCTGCGACTCGCATCCCTAATCAATGTCGTTATTTGAAAATTAGTTCCGTTATGACCAACATATTCTTGACAATCTTGTGACACTTTGTTACAAGTGCCAGACTTGTCTAACATCTGATACAAGGATGACGTACGGCTCGTTGTCTGTTGCTTCCACCCCTTTCCTACCCGAAAGACGTCTTACTCCCACGTGACCATAGTGTATCATATAGACGAAACGGCCAGAGAACTACTATTTCCTTGCGTAGGTACAGATTCGCTTGCTTGCTTGCTTACTCGTTGAACTAATTTCGCAGTTAGGGTGATATGTACTCCACATGTACTCCACATGTACTCGGTGACCAAACATTACAAACGTGTACCGAGGGGCCGACCCCTACCCGTCGGTGTGCAGTGGTGACCTGACCTACTTAGCGGTAGTGTCATTGTATCACTCATATTTTATTTGGGACCTTTGTACTTGACCTCTGTTGAGTAGGACTGTTGTCTCTCAACTTGTCTATTTTCGAGAAACGTGACGTCAGCAAGGTTAGTGAGCTGTCAGTTACTCCACACTCCAGTGACGTCAGTTATAGTCCGTTTTCACAAACGTCGAAACCTGTTCAGCGCAAACTGAGAGAACATCTGACATGAAGAGATCTGAGATATATAAGTTTAATGAGTCGAGAGGCTTTTGTCGTACAAAGTACATTTACCTCTTTGCCCTCATATACAACCTCCTAAAATCTCGGTACAAGAGGCAGCACAGGTGAATTATGTGCGTTTCCTGTGAGATAACTATCGTCAGCGATCGTAAAACTTTATACCTATCTGCAGAGTACACACTGCCTTAACGGCGTTTATCGTATATAATATTTATCGACACAAGATTCCTCGGAGACGTGGGGAGTACTCCACCATAGCAAAGAAACAATAAAATAACGACGAAGTGTCCACACGGGAGTTCTTCCTGTGCTCTTCCGTCGCTGATTTAAAATTAATGGATATATAGGTCTGACTAGCTGTACATGACGCCAGCAATGCCGCCATATTGATAGTCAGTAATTAAGTCACAACACCATCTTGATTTTTTGTGAAATTGTTAGTATTGATGTTGCTATGATATTACGAGTAGGACATTAATTGTGAGTTTCAGAAAGTTCTTTTACAGCATGGGCAGTGGGGTTAATTTTTATTCAACAGTTTAAAATTAGTTTTTGAATTGTGTTCATGGTAGTTGCACTATTAGATAGCTGAATTAGGTTATCTGTAGCGTTGACAGACACGATGTTAGTGGTAGATATTAAACTGTCTCATATATTATCTACCACTGTCATTTGCGACCATGTAATGTGAGTCAAGTGCCACAGTGTAGCGCAGCTCACAAGTCCCACAGGTTAAAGGTCGCAAGTCTTGCAGGAATATTTGCAGCTGCATCTTTATTTCGTCCTCTATGTATTGCAGCCTCTGTGCCTAGATTTTCCCGTGAACCACTTTTTTATGTTGGTGGCATCCTTCCATAACTTGTAAGCATTCACTCTCTGTCTCCAGCTTCTGTCCCTCGTGATCCCTGCGCGCGCATGGAGTAGGCCCCTAAACTTGCGAATATCCCAAATCAATGAAAACCGCGGAGATGTGCGGTGGCGAACTCGAAGTGACCTTTGTGTAGCGCTGCTCACCAAACTGTGACCGTTTAGTCATAATCCGGGGTTATTTCCCTTCAGCTGAAAGGGCGGCGCTGCTGAGCAATCTCGGCCGTTGTAGTTTATGGAAGGCGGTGGAGGTTAGGGGAAGGTGGAGGAGAGGGAGGAATAAAGGGTGCTTAGCGGAAAGGATGACTTGAGCATCCTTAGTTGTGATCACGTGACAGCATTGAACTTCTCGAGTCTTGCGTCTCGTGATTGGCCTGACAGCCTTCCTGTTCTATTTTTCATACTGTGGTGGGTGTTACATACAAAAATACTTAAGTTAGCTGCTTCGTGCCCCGAGTTGCACCACCTGGGTGTTCAGTTAAAATCCAGAGAGAGTGATGGACCTTTTTGCACGAAATAAGTCTATGGAGGAAAGGGGTTAGCATAGGAGGAGATATGATAAGTTATTTGAACTCACATGCTGGGTTTTCTGCATGTGAGTGAGTGAGGGAGGAAGGAGGTTGAGTGTACTAGACAGTGCTTGTGGTGACGTCATCTCCAGCCACTGAGCCTGGTTGAGAGGAGGGCACTGGCTGCCAATCTCATCAGACGACAGGCTGTTAGGGAAGGTCGGGCCTTCAATTTCTGTCGGACAAAGCCGGCGGATGAAAAACACCATTTGCAGCTTGAGTGACATGGTGTCAAATGCAGGCAAGAAAAATGTCTGCCATCCCTAAATGTTATTTCAAATTGCTTCTGCGGAAGATAACTGTGGCTTACACAAGATCGTGTAACATTGTTAGTTTTGTCCCCACGACTGACCAGTTCGGTGTAAGGGACTATCACAATCTTCACTTAACTCACAGGGAAGAAGTCTCCACACCAACATGCGAAATACTTCAAACTGTTGCATAATGAAGACATTAAACTGTCGCTAATTAGCATGCTAACAATGTACACACATTAAATACAGAAACTGTCGTCAGTAAACGTGTTGTGTACACTGTGAGCGTATTAACAGGGTACACAAGTTAAATATTGCCAATATTGCAGCTGGTCAATGTGACAGCAGGTTCATCAATTGCCAGATGGTCATCCATCATCAGTAATAGGGACTAAAAGCTACAGGCTTTTCACATATTTTTGCTGTTCTTTTCAACTTTCTCTTTTGTCTTAGGAAGCCATTGAAGACGTGAAATATAACAATTGAGTTATGTACCCCAATTCTGGCTTATTATAAGGTTCTGGTTTATTTTGTAGATTACTTTTCGTGTCTTTTAGTATCGCTTGTATTATGGTGAAGTGTTGATATTCTCTGACGATATTATTGTTGGGAATGACCATTATCCATTCATTCGTTCATTCGTTCGCTATTTTAAGCTTAGAATAAACGACAGCACTTAGCCCTGCAAGCGAAATGATCTTATTTGTGAGTATT
The DNA here is from genome assembly GCF_003073045.1 of Pomacea canaliculata. Lineage (NCBI taxonomy): Eukaryota > Metazoa > Mollusca > Gastropoda > Architaenioglossa > Ampullariidae > Pomacea > Pomacea canaliculata. The sequence continues at coordinate 10,660,132 of NC_037602.1, read as the reverse complement.
GTTCAGCCGTCATTAATTACCCGTATGTTTAAAGATAGCATTGATAGAAGGTGTTGACTGCTGTCTTCATCAAACTTCAGTAATGCCTATCGAAAGCAATTATCACTGCATACCGACATTAACATATCGCACTTAGATTGGATGCAAAAAAAAAAAATGCGTGCGACTATGTGATGTGATATGTTGATATGTGTGTCCATGTGATCAAAAGAAATGTTCTGCGTAAACACGCACGCACGCGCTCATACACATGCTCGTGGTAGGAGGACCAGCCAGCCTGAGGTGTGGCGACTGTGTTACAGTCACATCCTAGTCACAGCTTCCTGACTGTAATGGTCATCGTCTGCATCCTCTTCGTTACCACATGCCTTGTGAATTTTCTTTCCTGCCCCAGTAAAATATTGCCTTCTTCTAATTGTGGAGACATGAGTCACAGGCCCGCGAGGCTATAGCTGCCTGTCGTAGTCTGCCAACGCATGGCTACCGAAGCAGTGGCTTTGAATGTAGCGACTGGGAGGCAACGATAGGACCATGGCCCGTAAGGAGAAAGATGGGGGTCAGGGAAAACGAAGAGGGTCAGCTGGGGAAGGGGGATGTCCGGGGATGGGAGACCAGTGCAAGAGGGGGGGGGGCGGTGCATATCGAATTTGCAGCCCTTGCCTAAGTGCGGGTAACTGCCATCCATCACGTGGTGGGGATGTGGGGAGGAGGAGGGGGAGACAGTCGAAGCCCTCGCTTGTGTCCTGCTCTCGCGCAGCGGAGTGTGTGATCGACGGGCCTTGGCGCCCTGGGGCAGGGATCACAGTACACCGCTAACCCCTAACTAACACCTAGCGCTCGCCTGGACTACTGATATATTCTTAGGTTTTACGTGACAGCTGGACTATGTTACACAGGGTTACGTGACAGCTGGACTACTAACATTTCATAAGGTTTTGCATAACAACTCAACTTCTAATATGTTGTAAGTTGTTACATGACATTCTGAGGTGTCACGTGACAGCTAGACTACTATGCTGTAAGGTGTTACGTGACAGCTAGACTAGTAATATAAGGTTTCACGTATCAGCTGGGCTACTAATATCAGTATTTTACAAGCATCTTACCCAGCAGCTGGTCTTGTAATGTTTTATAATTATATAATTATCTGAATAGAATACCAGACTATTATTTTATAAGGTGACCAATTTGCAGCTAGTGACCTATGTGCACCCATCCCCTGCACACAACTCATGGCCACATAGCTGAGAAGAACAAATCTTGCAGCACAGCATGGACAGGACAAAAACAAATTATTTCTGCCCGACAGGGTAGTAAGGAGATAAACAATATAAAGAACTGCACATCGACTGCATTGCCGGTTTCTGTTTCCTCGGGGTTTGTTGCCTTCCACAAGCACAGTGTGAATACACAGGATTACATGAGTACAAGAGACATTATTACAACAGTCGCTTTGTAACAAACAAATGAAGTCACATTGTGTTTTTACTCTTACGAGTTATATAACCTGATTTTGTATTCATATCCAAATATTACCGTTACTGATAGATGTACACATATTTATTGTAAAAACCTTTAAGGTCAAGATTTTATTAATTACCACAATATTTATATGGGCTACATTAAACAGAAATGTAACTTGTTGATGGCGAAATATGTAGTTGATTTTTAATTCTGAGATAATTTCGTATTGTCACGAGTCACGTGGTCACAACGCGATATCAAGAGATGCTCCTAGTCATTGTGTACAACGTGATGTCAAGAGCTTGTTCTTAGTCACTGAGATAAACGTGATGTTAGGTCTTCACGTGACGTGAAACAACCGTAGACGTTTTCCTAAAACACTTGTAGAATAACAGCATACCTCTTCGTTAGCATGTCACGTGGCGAGATACAGTCACGAGGCTTTGTCACGAACGTTCACAACTCTCTCTGTGACCGACTGACCTCATCATTCATGATGTCACGTGACCAGAGAGGGTCAAACCAGACGTGACTGTGCTAAAGGCGCTCTCTGTGACTTTTTTTAACTTCACTCACCAGCCTCACGGCGGTGCAATGGAGCGTGAAAGCACAGAGTTTTAGACACGCCTGATAATCAAGGCACCAAGTTTTTAGGCAAGAATTTTGTTGGATGACTAGTGCATTATTTGCACCAGCTCCTACAAGTCACATGGGATTGAAAATAAGGGGCAAAGAACAGTTGCTGAGGATTGTATCTTGTAGCTAGACAACATCACACACTTTTCTGAATATTACATCGTTGGATTGTCCAGTACTATACAGACATTTTAGACTTTATATACGACATCATGAAGATATAGTGTCAGTAATGTCTATGATTTCATGTGACATGACAGTGATGCATTTACTTTCTGACCTGGCACAGAGACAGTTGCTGGACATAGCCACCAGGGGCTGGTTGCATAAATGTTTCAAAACGTGGATTTAAAAAGTTTTTAGGAAATCAGGAAGTCAGTGAGATGTAGTGTAAGAGCGTAAAAGTAAATCTGTTAAAGACACTCCAGTCATACCAAAAACAAAAACTAGAAATCTGACAAATGTTCTTAGAAAGTAAAAGAGGAAATATTTTGGCCAGCTGGCCCCAGATATTTATTAAATGGAGCTACTACAGCATTGGAAGATGTCTCAGAATTTTCAAGGCTTTCTCTTGTATTTCTATCAGCATGAATATTGCATTAGAAACTATCAAAAAAACCGACATTTGTATCCCCGAGGATGATGTGTTCGGTGTTTAAAGGAATGGGTGAATAATTCTCAGCTAGACAATCCAGTCTGAGTCATTCCATCCTGTGCAACTTTGAATAAAGTGTCCCGGGTATGTGGTTCAGCTATACATATTCTTCTGAGGGGCTCACTGATGCTGTTGGCGATGATGATCTCTAAACATGCTCGATGAGAGAAAGCTCTCTGACAGGCATGTTAGATGTAAGGTCGAATAAAGTCCACGAGGAGAAGTAGTTGTAATCTGGATTAATTGCTTTCTCGGCTATTCCTTCTCATGTATCCCGTTTGAAAGAAAGGGTGGACAATGGCTCAGTCATCTGCCGGCAGCCAGCCGGAGCTGGCGCCAGAGAACAAAGCCTATGGTAACCGAGCTGTGTCCTCATGGCATGCATCGCTGACCGTGGGTCTGGCTTTTTTGTCAACAGTAAATACTTGAAACTTATACCTTCCGTCAGCGGCATCCATGTAAGCTTAAAGGTTTTTAATGTATCTGTTGTGGTTGATCTCTGTAACGAGAAGAGAAGAGGGCGGCGATGGTGTCGGGAGGGCGTTGTTCAGCTACACGCGGCCAGCAGACCTTGTGTCACGTGATGTCTGAGTGTGGGAGCAGACGGAACTGGTGACACCGATCGGCTTTTCCTCCCTTCAGACATCTTTAGCGTTTTGACAGGAAGGAGACGTGGGAATGGTCCACACGACCCACAGAGTGTTATACAAGCCTGCTCCACACGACCCACATGCAAAGATGTAGAAAAGAGACAAATAGTATAGGTTAGGGTAGAAGGAACAGGGGAGAGGAAGAGAGGGGAGAGGCTATATCGAATTCTTGTCAAGAGGATGTGAACAAGAATGATGATGTATAGGATGTGAACAAGAATGATGATGTACAGGTCACCAACGCCGTGTAGAAAAGGAGGGAGGAGGGGAGACAATCATTAAACTCCAAATATTGACTTTGGTGTTCGATCTTCAGGCGTCTAATGACCATGTCATGCGCAAAGTAAACACGCGGTTCTCTCCCCCACCGCCTTTGGTGTCAATAGCAATTGCAGGCAGGCAAGGGGAAGTAAATAGCACACATCCGGTAGACACTCTTCAGCGACATGGTCCTAACTTGGAAATTTCTTGTGAGTGCCAGTCCAGCATGCGTTGTACCTCATATGGGCTAATACTGTTCCGCCGAAACGGTTGAATTCAAATACCTAGCAATGATGGGAGGGAACAACAGTCGTGGTGTTGAATACAGGGACGTGCTGGGTGGGAGGAGGGGGAGAACAATCATTGTACAATACAATGAAATGCAATTATTATTTTGCATTCACTTTGCTGTTGTTGTTGTTGAACTTAGCGAGTAGATTCGGAGGTACCTTGGGGTTCTGGGTAATACTTTGTTTAGTTTATTCCTTGTTACTCCTCGAGAAGCATAGGGCCACAACAACCCTCGCGGACCAGGTATAGAGCAGCCTCACTCAGTTGGGTCCATGTGGTTCTCACGTCCTTTACCTCGCTCTTTACTGTTCTTGTCCAAGTTTGCTTTGGTCTCCCAACTCTCCTCTTCCCCTGGGCAATACTCTACAGATATAATTATTTTCTATTGATGGCCGCATACTTTCCTTTGATGCGTGTTTCCTTCCTAATATTTTGGACAGATTCACCAAGTTTTGTGTGGAAATTGACGAGCATAAAGACTTAATTGACAGGATCCACCATAATTTGTGCAGGGGCTGGTGAACATAGAACCAGACTAATTCTCCAAATTACAGCCATACATAGTGTAAAAAAACAAATAGATTGCACGAATGTTCCATTTCAAGGTATGTTTACAAGCATGTGTTAATTATGTGGCATTAAGTCCCTCATCTTCTGTGATGTATCATTGTAACTGATGGTCATGAACTCCACTATTTTGACCTTCCAATGAAAGAGATTAGCCTCCTCTCAGTCGTGTCAAATGATCTGATCAATTGACTACCATATCAGACTGTTCTCTTTCCTGACACAACAGATTATCTTCGTTGTCATCCACCTTTTTGCTCACCTGCAGATGTTGCTGACATATCTGCGCTTACCGCTGTTATAACCTCGCCTGTTTCAAATTATCATCTTAAGGCTCTGGGTATATTGTAAACAGAATAAGTGTATTGTAGTAGAAAAGCAAGATGCGAGCAATACTTTCAGCAGTCAAGTATATGTTATAACACTTTGTAAAATGTATTTTATCTTTTCCAGCTATGTAGTATCGAAAGATGGGGGAAAAAAAATGCAAGAGCCGACATAAAGAAAAATAGTTCTATAGACGCAAATTAAGATAGAAAACAGAAAGAAAAAAATTAAGCACTGGATATTTCAGTGAATGGGAGCATTAGCATTGTCTAACCGAGCGGCGTAGTCTCCAGAGGCGGAAGAACAGCAGGAAAGAGGGCTAAAAGACAAAAAGGTCACGTGACATAAAAAACATTAGCCCTCCTTCTCTACCCTGGGCAAACATGTCGGACAATCCTCCAAAAGTTTGAAGTACCCACTAAATAAAATCATATTTATTTTAAAGCAATTATTTTTTGAAAACATTCCGATATTTAATTTATGTACGTGATGCCCTTTAGGCATGCCCTTAATTTTTCTTTTTTTATCTGTGCGTTTCCTCGGATTAAGAAACATCGTTATTTTGCTCTCTTTTCTTGCCAAGATTGACTTGTGTCTCTGTGTCTTTCTTTCTCTCCCTGAGGCTTAGTGTGTGACAGTGTACCTTAGTGTATGACAGTATAAATCAGTAGTGCTCAATGTGGGACTCAGTTTTTCAGTGTGAAACTTATTGGTATATCCTAAACTCACAAGACCCACATACATGGTGTCTGGCATGGTATTGATGCAACTCTCTTCCATTCGCATGAAGGTGAAGGGATGAATACAACGCCCTCCACACTGGAGGATGAGTTAAAATGGCAAGATAATCACGCGCCCTCAATCACTCGCCACTTGTGTTTGGGATCCGCTCATCTTTATTTGCATTCAGCATTTTATGTCTCTCAAAGAATATATGGGCAGGGAGCAGCCATGTGGCTTTCTTCACCGACGACTGGGTAGAGAAAAAAGCAGGAATGAGCTTAGCCACGCTGCCGGTAGCTATGGGTTGGCCTTGTGCTTCCTATGACTGTCAATGCTCAGGGCGAACTGGCACCAACCTCCTGCACTTGACGAGAAGAGCCTTGATCTCCCATGTAACTTCCTCTTCCCCACCGGCGGCCCCTTGAGACCTGTGAACAGTGAACAGCGATCACGCACAGTGCGGCATCCGTCTAGAGTGGACACCGTACTGTCTCCGTGATGCAGGAATAAACACGTGACCATAAACTAGAGCCAGGCCATGCAAGGGTACAATTCTCACAGGTAATCACTGTGATTACATGCTGGCTGGGTTCCTACATATTTAATAATAATGTTCACAATAACAATAATCATTTAAAGCTGCGGGATAGTCCAGTCGAAGCTAGGCTCATCGCTCTTCAAAGGAAAAAAGGAAACATTTTCATACACAAAAATTTCCCATTAAAGCAAATGCCAAATACAAACTCACAAGTGCAATATCATAACATATATTGACACAAACAAGACATACAGACACATTCATAGACATATAAGTCATACAGAAAAATTTACAAAAATATAAGAGATACAGACACTTCAATAGAAATACAAAAGAAATGCAGAAATATGAATCTTTTTTACCCAAATTTCCTCAAGTATGATGGCTACCATGGGATTTATAGATAAATGATGTGTCGCGGCTCTCTGACACGTGGTGTTCACATTTCGAAGTCCGCAACAGAAAGCAAAGCTTGAGTGAAGAGAAGCAAGATGTGGAGGGGGAACCTGCTGAGTGTACACCGCTGCAAACTGCCAGACGTTATTACTCTGCTGTATATCACTGATATTTTATGACATGTAATATGAGCTGTCCTTTAGGATACACAGTATTAACTGGTCCTCTGTGGCATATCGTAAACAGATTCTTTATCACACCCGTCGTGTTTTATGAAATATATTTTTAGCTAGTTATTATGATATGCATTGTTAGCTGTTAGTTACCAGATGAGGTTTATGGAGTAGATACTTCGTTGGGTCTACAACAGGTGTTTTGTGACACACGCTAACTTATATTTTCTTTCATATATTATTTACTGCGACAGTGGAGGAGGAAGAGTCTCAGCTTTCAGGGAACAAACTCCATGCTGACTGTGAAGGATGTTCGCACATTAACAAAATAGGAGCGAGTGCAACCATGCACACACGTGCGCATACACGGGGTAGCATCACAACATATGCTGGTTTTAGTTAAAAGACAAAGCAACAATTAACAAGAAACAAAACATTTAAAATGACTCACCAGATTATCGCAATCACAAGAAATTATGTAATATTCAGAGTAAGACTTTATAATCATATTAAGTTTCAAAGTTTTGAAACAATTCGAAATTTGCAAGTGTGCCGAAAACAAAAACAAAAACAAAAAAATAACAAACAAACAAAGAAAGAAACAAACAAAAAACCCCACTGCTTCTTTGATTAATGTATTTGTTTAGAAGTAAAGTAGTGTTTCTTTTGCTTTGCTTCAGATCGAGGACTAGATATAAAAAAGCATAACGTTTGCTTATTCTGTTATCCTCGTAAATAAAGATTTTTCATCTATCTCTCTCAGCTCCTCCACCTTTTTTTGTACTTTGTGAAGAATCACATTTCAAGCGTTGGGCTGGGGGCAAAAAAGAGATTTTTGCTTCCATTTTTGAGGGGGCGTCGTCCCTATTGCCCCTGGTTCCTACCCCACTGTAGGGTTTAGTGCATACTTTATTAACTGGTGTTATGGTGTTCTGCATTGATCAATTGGTATGTTATGAATGTAAAATTTACTATCAAGTTTAAACTAAACTTATAAAATAAATTTTAACCAGTTTTTGAAACAGACGATTTTCAGAGACTAACAGGAACCCAGAGGTGGCACATCCACAGCACCCTTGCTCATGAACTCTGGAGGCTCACAGATGACAAAATGCTCACTGTAGATGTTTAGCTGTGGTTTGCAGCACATGCTTTGCCCCACACACCGCACGCATGTCCACGTTGTTACAAAACGATGGACAAATACCCGGGGTGCAGGACGGGAAACAACGAAAACACGGTCACCAGCGAGAAGTCTGTACACATCACATCGTTTAGACTTTCCACTGTCTTGAAAGCTGGAGAAGACATAATGACAAATAAACACCGGAAGCAATTACAGCATAAAAGTATATTATCTTGTGCAAATCTTTCGATGACATAGCCTGTTGATAGTTAAACAATTATGATTCTCTTATTGTTCACAGACATCTTCTAGCAATGAGGGAACGAAAACGAATATATTAAAGAAATATTCTGTGAAGACGTGCATACTTGCTTCATAAACGTCGTCGTCATCGTACTTGGAATCATTGTAAGCTACTTGATGATTAGCGATGGCGTGTCAGTCCACCCCGCAAGTACCCCCACTCAGTTTGCATGTATCGCGTGTGCAGGGCTTGACATCATGGTCGATCCACCCTATAATCCTTTCTGGGTCTTGGAGGGCACGACGTTCAGAGCCAGCTGCTCGGCTGAGGTCAGAGACCTGGAGTGGTTCATTGACGGGTCTTCACCCAAGGTGTCGGGCTACGAGGAGTGGCGCAACTCCACGACGGATGGAGTCCGAACCACTGTGACCATCAGCAAGAGCAAGATGGGGTGGGACGTCAGCCCCAACATCATCTGCCGCTCGCCCTCTGCTGGCAAGGATGTCGTCGTCGGTGTTAATATTTTTGCCGGTAAGTGAATCTATCGATGCAAGTTTCAAAACGTAAGGTTAGACAACTGTTTTCTTGCTCATAATGAAGAGGTCATATTGTTATTGCTTTGTCTATTTGCTTACACTGTAACTGAGAAGCTGTATTATTTCGCAGATATGCTTATCAGGTTACATAACCATGTTCGTATGCACTCAACAAATTACACTTAAAAATTGTCCTTAGTGATACTTGGATTTATAATTTCATTAATTGGTAGTGATGTGATTAGTTCTCACACTTAGGTGTCACTCTGCACTCCCTAACTGTTATAGAGAACCAGCGCTGAGTATGACAAGAATCGTACTTGGTTCCAGGAGACTTACATTTTCTGAATTTTATACAAGAAGAATACATTTTTTAGGGAGAGAAATAAGGGAAGAAGGTGCTTCTAAAACAGAAGGCTAATTATAAAAGTACATTTCAAAAATCCTTCGGACTTGCAACCTACTCATGTTTTAGCATTACTCTGTTTCACCGTAGATTAATAGATTCAACTGTATTTGATGTCTTTTTTATGATTTCTTATGTATTTATTTAGCAGTCGTTTGAGAGCCTACCAGCACCTATTTTTGTGTATACTCACAGCACAGGTTTTCCCATATTGTAAAATTGCTTCTTAGACCATACGCCGTCCTCATGCAGCCGGCCCCGTTATCTCATTCCAGCGATTGGCCCGAAATGAAATGAGCGGTCGAAGCCGTCCCCGCTTTGGTGTCTGTTAATCCATTTGTCTCCGAGTCCGTGCCCCGGCGTGCCTGCCCCCGTGCCCACGCCTCTCATTTTTCTGACTGCACCTCATCATCCTAGTGGAAGTCGAGCTCTTCCCGAGGACTTCTCTTGGAATCGAAGAGACGCCGCCTCGAAAAACAAACAGCTTTTTTAAGTTGGAGAAAAACATCTTGAGGTTTTTAACCGAAGGTGTGAACATACGGCTAGTCTTTAATACCTTGATGACGTGGAAACCATTTTTATTATTGACAGTATATCTATCTGACAGTGTGTCTATCTGTCGATATGTCTGTCTAACGATCTCTGTCACCCCCACCTGTCAACATGTTTACGCATTGATTCTTCTTTCTCGCCGGTTCGCTTCCATTTTTTTCCATGACATCTACTGTCCTATTTAAAGTTGAAAGAACTTTGGTTGCTTTTAATGCAATTTACCTACAAAAAGATAGTGTTGATATTCCGTTAAATTTAATTTCTGGAGAAATATTTATTTTCTGTCAATGAAGTGAGAAGACAGAACACATGTTGCGTCATGCCATTTCAGGTAATTGTGTGTCAGACAATATTCTGCCAGGGATTTTGTAATACAGTTACTCCGATGACTGCCTGCCATTATGTTTGCTAACGTGTTCCGTTTCCATGACGACTGTCCCCTGCGAGTTGTTCGTCTCTTATGTGGTTTGTGTTAAGGTGGGAGGCAGGCTTGTTTTTCTCAGTGAATGTATTTCTCATCAGGATTATTTGATTTGTGCACAATCATAGTTTTAGCATATCAAGACTTAAATACACGCATTTTGTGAATCTTGGTTATTCATACTTTTCAAAAATATTAATAGTTAATTAAAATTATATAAACACAAATGAATACGTACGATTGTCCTGGAAATTAGTACCTGTTGGTTGAACTGAAAAGAGAATCACTGAATAAAAATTGATGATTCAAGTCTACTCAATTTTAAAGAAAAGGTTCAATCTAGAAACATAAAAGCTAAAATTTATAACACGATAAACATATGCACGTGTCTCTTGTTCCAGTCCTTAAAAAGGACATCATGATTTAAATGACAGTGCAGGCTTTTCTCACCAAAGGGATATATCGACTAGTTGACACATTGAGCATCTTGAACTGTTGCCTACTGTAACATCAACACTGAACTTCCCTCAAAACAAACAAAGACATCTTCCTGATGTTGATAATCATGATAAGTAACAACTGTCCGTACTTATAGCGCTGACAGTGTGGCTGAGGTTCAAAGCGCTTTGTATACAAATAAAGTTGCACAAACACAAACCTTTTGGGGTGGGCAGTGGCGGCACCTTCACTCACACACAAAATACCCGAAAAAATCACATGCAGGTGTCAGACAGGGAGAGATATGTGTGAGTCGAGATCCCAGCCCACGACACTCGATATTCCTGGTGTCACGCAGGTCCACCGAGAGCCAGAACGGTCCCCGGGGCAGACGACCTCTTCGGGTCACTTGTAATCATAAATAATTTTCCCAGTATAGAATAATATGTTTACAATTTGATTGTCATTATCTACATTTTATTCAATAATGTTAGACTGCAAACATTAGGACAAATGCACTAGGACCTACATCACTACTTGAGTATATAAAGTTGTTTACACTTTAGTGGTTAGTAAGGAAAAATGACTGTAAATGTTCAAACGTAGTATACCATAGAAAAAAAAATCCAGTGTGAGAAATGTTCCCTCAACTTTTATTTAAAGGAAAAGATGGAAAAAAATCCACTGACCGCGGATTGAACGGGCCCGGGTACACCAGACTCCCTGTGTCCACCTCTCGTCGGGCCTGGTGTCTGGCCTTTTAGCCACTTTCCCACCAACAGCAAGAAGTCAAATAGAAACCTCTACACTCTGCTTGCATGCTGTGACTCTCAAGTCCATTCCATACTGTTTTTGTGTTTCTGTTTGCTTGCCTGTCTGAAGGGACTCACACACACACACTCTCTCTCTTGCAGCCATTCTGCTGATGGTCGAAGTCGATGCCAGTATTCCCGAGACTATTTTTCCTCCATACCAGCGACTATTCAGCTCAGACTACCGGGTTTTTTAAAAATAGTTTTGTGATTGTTTTTTTGCTAGCTTACATCAGGAACGCTAACATCAGTGAAGGAAATGACGTCAGCGTGGAGTGCCGGCCCGACTCCTCACCGGAAGTTTCAACAGTATCGTGGAGTCGCGATGGAGCTCCTCTCTCAAACGACTCGGGCCGTGTGATTCTGCTGGAGAACAACACCAAACTAGTTATCCTCAGATCCAGTGAGTTTCTATTGTGCATCCATCAATTGTGTGAAGATGTTTATATCCATAGATATAGCTACATTGGTTGATGTGCGCGAGACAGAGTGAGAGAAAGAGATAGGAAGCTGTTTGTTTACGAGTAGTAATGCGTGTTATTGCTCGTGATCATGTTTGTAGTTACCTCAATGAAAAATCCACAGAAATACAGACTACAGCAACGCGGGTGAGTTGTGAGATTTCAATCTTTATCCAGTGAAACAATGAGAAGCAAAGAGGCTTGAAGCTAAAGACATAAAGCTGAAAGGCCAGATAGAGAAAGATCGATGTCAGGAAAATCAGTATCGGAGAAACGGAATTGTTTGGTGCAGACTAGGCCTGGAACTTGTCTTCAGTCGTCAAAACGACTTCCAGTCTACAAGAGTCAAGTCACGCCACACTTGGCAACCGCGCGAGGCGAAGGTTAAGGGCAAGATGGAAGTGTCCGGAAAGTATGGCATGACCTCTCGAGATACTCTTCCAGACTTTCCATTGTGACGACTGACAACAAACATCTTCTTAATTGTATGTCTGAGTAAACAATGCATGGGTGTACCGACAATCTTGTTCTGACTGATGTTATAGATAATGAGACAAACCTCCTGTAGCTTTATTATTATTCTAGTAATGTAGTCTGCAATGTTAGCTGGACCAGCTCTTTGTCATGATGCAGCTGGAGTTCTGGCTCAGCAGCTAGAAAGGACAAAGCTTTAATTCTTTTTAAAAACTGTTGTTTGTTCACTGACATGGACAAATAGAAATGGAAATGGTCATGCACACTAAGCAACTAATCAATTCACATTTACTCTCAGTGTCTGCCTGTGTCATTTGAAATGAAGTCTTTATATGCTTTCACTGTACTTATACACATTATTTTTTTTTCTTTCACTGCCTCCATTTTTCATACAAAGCCTCGCTGCTCTTATTGTGTCAGCATCCACGGTAATGAGTCTCATACAAAGTTCTGTAATGAGCGGTACACGAAGGTCGATACTCTATTTCCCTCCGCTTTATACAATTTGCATGCAAGACAAGGAGATGCCCAGATTTACTTAGTGTGCACTGCGGAGTGGCAGAATGGAGCCGGAAACTGGCGTGCAGCCGCCAAACACGCGTAAGTGATGTTTCTGCCTCGGCAGCCATTAGCATCTGATGACGTGCTGTCGGAATGATATCTGTACCTCTGTGTGTGCGTGCGTGCGTGCGTGTGAGAGTGTGTGCGTGTGCGTGTGTCTGAGTGTGTGAATGTGGCTCTGTGTGTGCGTGTTCGTGATGCCAGCTTCGATCCTTCCTTTGGCACTTGGTGTAGGTCACCCGCGGGTAAGGAGGACCGAGGCTAAAGAGCATTAGGGTCCATTTCTTAAGCAGTTTGTGGTTTGTCTTCTCTTGAAACACGCTAATCACTTGTGTCTTCCGTGTCTGCGCTGATTTCCGTGGACCGTAGATTGCAAGTTGACCAGAAATGACCGGAAGCAATCAAACCGATGATCTCGCGTGAAGAGAGAGAACGTACAGCAAGACAAACAACTCAGTCCTTCCATCATTGGGGATGATGTCGTTACTGTCGCTGTTCTGCTTTGTCTGTTGTTGTTAACAGTTCATGTTGATATTGATGATGATGATGATGATGATGATGATGATGATGATGATGATGATGATGACGACGACGACGACGACGACGACGACGACGACGATGATTTACATGCTGCTATGTCAACCATAGATTATCAAAGCTTCTATGTCAACAAATCTGACTTTATAGCCTGCGCCATGTGCTTCAAGGCATGGAGTGTGGCAGTGGCCGTGGTTGTTATATGAGCTGTTATTAGTGTGATGCTTGTCTCGAGTGACAGTTCTCTTAATTGCATTCTCCTGTGCTTAATTACATGTCGCTCTAATATGTGCCGGAGATACTTTATGATAGTCATCACTGAATGACAATGGCTTTGCGGGCCTGGCAGCATCAAGTATCATGTTGATGAAGATATATATATATGTTGCACATCTCTTAATAATGGGAATGCATGTTTAGTGAGCAGTCAGAGTTTAGTTACCATAATAATGCAGATGTCCAGACTAAAACAGTAGTTAATGACAAGGTTAATGAAACTTTAGAACCTCCACCTCCCTTTCCATAGCCATATGATCACTTGTTTCATTTTCATCTCAGCGCCTGCTGACGCCGGTGTGTACACGTGCAACATGACCCTCCAGGCAGGTCCCAAGATCAATCAAACCTTCACACAGCCCGTGACACTGGCAGGTTAGTGTGTGTGTGTTCCAGAAAATATTGGTAGGACAAAGCTCATATTCCAATTTGAATTTCTTAAACCATAATAAAAAAAAGATTTGCTTTTAATTTGATCCCCGTGAAACTATGACAAATGTCGCAATTGCCAGTGAAATCCGTATTAGTATCCCTACAATGATTGATCATTGAACTTTTTCCGACTGAATGTATTATAACATATCAAAACTTTATACGTCCATGGGAAAGGAAAGAAAGACAATTTTAAAAACATGTTGCTCAATATTTTCAGGAAAGCCCTACCTGTTCGAGAAAATGTCCTCACATGTCCAGGTGTACCTCAACGACTCCCTCTACCTTACCTGTCCGGTGAAAGGTTATCCCAGCCCGGAGGTGTACTGGCTCCACAACGGGGACACTCCAGTCAGCCCCTCCACTCGCGTGACGATGAGCACGTACGAGGATGTGGCCGGCGCTCGTCTGTCGGTGAGGAACCTGACGACCGCCGACATGGGGCTGTACCGCTGTGCCGCCGAGAACGGCCTGGGCCGGGTGGTCAAGACCTTCCACGTGGGGGTGACGGGTGGCGCCCTCACCTGCACTGGCCACGTCATCAGCTTGGTCCTGGCAGCGGGTGTTGTCACGTGGGTGATGAGAGTGGAATGAACAGAACTAGCCACCCCACCAACTACACCCTTCCCTCACCTGTTAGTTTAAGGGACTATGCTAAACATGAAATACAGTATAGCCGATTCTAAAACAAAATTTACTTGAGTTGAGCGATACAATTTTCTTACCTAACCTTTTCAGGGTTTTCTAATTATTTATTTTAGAGAAATTAGTTCTGACATCACGGCATATTGTAATGAGAGAAGGAATTTTAAGGAAAATGTCGGCCTTCCAACATTACACATACTTTCGGAATGGCAGATGCTGAGTGGATGTGACTGCATGTCAACTTTTAGCATATTACTATAATCTTTATAAGTGTCCCTACATGAAGCTAGGTGTTAAAAACCAAGAAACTTGTCAGAAAATAACTGCGAATTTCTTATAGCGGGTTAATAAAATTACAGAGGTCAAATGACAACCTACTTCGTAAATAGCTCATTAGAGTGACATCATGTATACCTAGCAAAATAAGGCTTACTTTTCATCTCAAGCTATTTTTTCACTAAGGGTAGCCTCAAATTGTGATATGTCTATTCACACTAAATTTTCCAAACGATACTGCCAGTATTTGCTTCGAAGCATCTCTCCACTTCTTAGTTTCAGAAAAACTGACTCGGACTTGCTGTCTAGTTGACAATGAAAGGTCTGGTTGAGTATTTCTGTAGCACTGGGAGCATTCTCGGCCTATACATTACAAAAATCTGCTGTAATTTTCAAAGAGCCCATCAACACATAAAGATGGCCGGTTAATCTCGTAGATAACCAAGCCTGGCATGTTAAATGCCGGAAGAATAGAATTAAATGAGAGGCCGCCAAAGTGATGTATAGTGTTACCTGTCGGCTTCTCAGGTAGTTACAGAAGAAAGTGTCTTCTCTTACTTTCTTCCTTGTCCAGTGCTACTCATACTCGCTCTTTCTTGATTAGCTTTAGGTATTTGTGAGAGCTTGTGCTTGCTTTTGTGTGTTCGTGTTGTAAAGCATGGCTGTCAAGCAAAGTAGGTATTGTTCATTAGGCCAACAGATTGATGATAAGTTTGAGTCCCGTACGCACATAAGCTAGCTATGTATTAGTTTCTCGAAAATAAGCTAGTGAAGTCTTAATTGGTGGACAGTGAATCTGACAGGAGCTAGTGAACTAGAAGTGAACAAGCTCGTGTGTGATGACGTGTCCATGTGAACATGTTGATGTGAACTGCCTCTCGCCTTCTCTGCTTGTTGCAAGCGCACTGTTGTCCGACAGCAGCAAGTTTCATTAATTCACTCAAAAACCATCATCAGCTGCATTTTACTTTGTTTAATAATTAACCACAGGAGGTGGATTGGATTGTGGTCACGTGACTGTATTACAGAGTCTGGCAAGCCGTATATCATTCATGGTTGATTCATCATGCTGTGAGAGTGTAAATGTTATCAAAGCAAGTCAAGAGAACTGCTGGTGCCGACGATGACAAAGGCGTGCATCTGATGATGGCAAGAATGAAGACGATGCCGAATGTTTCGCTCTCCACTCTCCTCTAAAGGGAGATAAAACGGTTTCTTCGATATCTATGGGAAGAAATGCTTCGTCTGGAAAACATTTCTGAGTGAGGAGTGCTGTCCCATTCTGTCCCAGAACGACTGCTGATGGGGATACACATCATCAGCCATCTTCATCATCATTAGCATTGTCAATGTTCATATTTATGAGCATTGCTATCTAGATTCATAGGCAGTCAGTATTTTGTATAAGGTCAATTTTGCAATACAATGTGTGAATGAATTTTGTTTTGTTGAAACTACCAAACTCTTGCGGTGGTTCTTTCGTCTTTCATAGAATGCTAAGCACTGCATCGGATTAAAATGAGTGGAATGTTTAAAATGGTGTTATTGAGTGAGTGAGTATGGAGGTGTGGGTTTGGATAAAATTGGTTTGAATTATGAATGGTAGAGTGTTATGAGCGTTAATTAAATCCAACCACTCCCCCATTCACCCTATATCATACACAAAGAGACGGACTGATTGACAAATCAATTTATTCCCTTACCCTACAGAAGGAGAGAAAGCAAAACAATGATAAACCAATAGTACAATAAAGCAGGCTACTGAGTTTAAATAAATTTCGCAAAGAGAAAATTTTCTTATGAATATATCTAACATGCAGAAAAGCTTCACAAACTAATACAAAATGACATAGTTTATCGTCTTTGCTGTCTAGAAGGTCTATTATTATATACTTTTATAGCTCTCAAGAAGAAGCTATGTGGAGCTGATCTCACTGCCACCACTCTTTATTCACGAAAGTTTTATCAACAGTTTTCTTTGGAATACACAAGGTGCAATGTTGTTGGGGGTTGAGAGGGTGTTGAGAGGGTGCTGCACAATTTAGCGGCGCATACTGACATATTTTCATCAGTCAGAACCCCACATGAACCCTTTATTACAGTATCACAACTATTCTGGGCATAAAAATAAAGTCATTGCAGTATCTCCTGTATGACAACTGTTGTTGATATAAAAAAATAAAGAAAGAGTGTTTGCGTGCCAACCAATTCATTGAATGTGCAAATTATTATGGGCTACGGTTAGATCAGATACGAGGAAGCATTGATAGAAAAAAACCCCACAATTTACAAGATAAAAAACCACGACAACACTATTGCCCCTCTCTTGACCCTGAAGTTATGAAAAGTCTCATGTTTCTACGAACGAACGCATATACAAATGTGATTTTAATTCTATTACTATAATCTAAAAACGTAAGTTTGTGATTAATATACCAGAACAAAGGTTCCAACAGAACTAATGCACAAAAATTGAAAGAATAAGATAGAAACAACGGCAAAAACTAAACAGACAGCAAAAAAAGATAGATACAAAGGAAATTAAACAAAATGGTCGGAATGAAAATAATTCTGAAGAGCAAACGTAAAAAAAAAAAAATAATAAATACACCAAACAAAATAAAGTACAGTGATACCTCGGTTCTCGAACATAATTCGTTCCGGGAGGACGGTCGAGAACCAAATTGTTCGAGAACCGAAGCAATGAAACCCATAGGATATAATGGAAACTGGATTAATTCGTTCCAAGCCCCAGAAAATGCCTATTTACTGGCCTAATTTGTATATAATATGTAGAAAAACATGAGTCTCAACAAGAAATAAGAAATAAAAGTGTATTTATTAAAACAAAAGACAAAAAAATAAAATGTACTGTACAGTACAGTACAGTAAATTGTGTTTCATTTACTGTACCTGTACCAAACTTTATGGCAGGAGGGAATGAATGTGGAGGGAGGAGGGAAGGGGGATGGTTATTGTTTTGAAGGGGAGTCCTCTTCAATAAAAACAGAAGGTAACTGCTCTTCGGGTGTTTCTGTTCTCTGTATCTTTGTCATGTGATAACTAGTATAGGGCTATAGTGTTGGTGTCTCACTTCTGTCCCCTCCATGAAACAGGCAGTCGCGCTGGTAAGCAGACTGTCAGGAGGTTGAATGGGTAACTGTAAGTGGTGTTTGCGAGACGGGTAGCCGGCCTTTGGCGGCACTGGACCGTCGGTGGACAAAGGGCCAGGAAGTCACCACTCTCCCCTGGGATCAGTAGGCCGTGACCGCGGACCGCTTACATCATGACGGACATAGACCAAGGTCAGATTGGAATGCGGGATGGTAGTGTCGGTACGGGGGATCTCTCAGAGAGCATTGTCAGCCTACGCCCGTTAATTATAGAAGTCCGCGGTACACCTGGGACATGACAACAGCGCTGGACACAGGGTGAATAGGAAGCCAGACTGGACGGCGCCGGAGTCACCGATCGCATGGCTAGTGAGAGGGGGTAAAGAGGGGGTGTAGTTTTGGGCTGGAATAAGCCAAAGTGACCACCTGTCTATCATGCGTTAGCTATGTATGATTGGTTGTAGCTAGGTAGCAGAATGGTTGAAGGTAAGACTGAGAGTATGTTGACCAATCACGAGAGAGGATGATCCTCGCAGATGAGGATTTAGTAGGGTGATCGGTCAAGCCTCGTGGTCTTTCGCACCAGCACTCGAGGAGGAAGGTTGTAGCCGAAATCTGTTCAGGGCTGTTCAGATTCTCTGCTGTGAGTTCGTCTAGGAATCGTGACAACTGCAGCACAACCGACTCAGAGGTGTAGAAGACCCGCTCTGTCGCAGAGTGTACGACGCTTCATCTCCAGTAGCTGTTTGGTCGCAAACAGTAGAGGGAGGCTGGTAGATAAGTGTCGGTCCTGTTAGGCGCTGTTAAGCTTGAGACAGCAGTCCGGCCTAAGGGACGTGAGACAGACACGTGTGGCACGTGGTGGTGCAGAGTCTCAGCGCTTAGCGAGGGAGTCAGCTACGATCGACGGAGCATCATCAACGGATTCTCGGACGTCAACATCGGAGGGGCCCCTCAAAGTGACTAGAGACTTGTGTGTAAAAGATAAGTGGCGTGTGGTGTGCAGTGTGTAGTTTGGTTAAGGTAGTTGAATCGTGGCTCATTAGATATCTGGACTAGAAGAAGGAGAACAATTAGAATAACGGGACACCTTAGATAACGACCGTATGATTATATTTGAACTGTATCATTGATGTAATTTGTATAATCCTCTCGATGATTAATAACTTTGTTTTATACACTAAATTGCCTTGAGTTGTTCATTGGGGTTATGCGTGCTGGGGGCTCGAGCTAATTAAAGGTGTTAATTGATAGCAATTTAGTGTGAGAGCACGCGGTAAATGTCGACGTGATTTGGTAGAGGTATCGAGAGTGTGATAGACCGAGGGACGGAATCACAACCTCCACCATCTCCACGGGCTCTTCCCCAAGGAGATCGCGACATATTGGAAGGCTCTGTCCGGGATTGAATTGAACTGTATCCCTTAGAAGTAGTCCAGGTAACAGTGAGCCATTGTAGAGGCTGAGTGTGGTTTCGGTAATTAAGCCAAGCCTTTTAGCGTTAATTACATACTGTCTTCTTGTTGTACCCTGTACGCACGCGCAATCTTTACGCACGGGGCGATTTGTAGCATTGCGGTTAGCGCGTGCTTGTCACCAAGGCAGGGAGAGCGAGTTCATCCTTTGTTCTCGGTCTCGCCTGTAAGTGATACCTGTTTACAGGGCTAATCGTCGGGGGTTTCCTCCGGGCACTCCGGTTTCCTCCCCCATTGTAAGTTGTTGATCACACTAGCTGAGAGTTTGTGTGATTGGTGAGGTATCTTGGATTAGATAACCTGGTGGTTGCTTGCCGTACTTGCTGTTTGTGTCGCTAGCTTAACGGTTGAGTGATTCCATGTAAGCTAGTGGAGGGCACACAGTGTGTGTGTAAGGAAGCGGAAGTTGATGTGTGGTCAGGTTATTTTGGAGTAAATAACTTGATTGTTGCTTTTCTTACTTAACTGTTGTGCTGTTAGTTTAACGATTGTGTTATGTCGTGTAAGCTAACGTAGGGCAGACAGTGCGTGAGAAAGCGCGTGCTATATTCCAGATCATAACTGTGTAGCTAGCTTGGCTTGGTTACCGTTGCTGTGAGCTTGACGATTGTGAATTCGTGTAAAGCTAGTACAGGACAGGCGGGTGGTCCATTCGCCAGTGTAGTTATACGGTCAGGAATAGGTTGCGGAGATGGCGGATCAGAGTAAGTCTGACTTCGCTAAATCCGTTGCGGAGAAGAGGGAGGAGCTTAGAGCTGAAGGGCTGGGAATGGAGTATAGCGGCAACAAACTCGACAAGTTTGTGACTGATGAAATAACTGTATGGAGAGAAGACAAGAAAGCATGGGAATGGGAGGAAAAGGAATTCCAGGAAAGGAGAGAAAGGAGGGAGAGGGAATATCAGGAAAGGAAAGAAAGGGAGGAGAGAGAATATCAGGAAAGGAAAGAAAGGGAGGAGAGGGAATTTCAGGAAAGGAGAGAAAAGAGGGAGAGGGAATATCAGGAAAGGAGAGAAAAGAGGGAGAAGGAATATCAAGAATGGAGAAAAAGGCTGGAGAGGGAATGCAGGGAGCAGGTAGCAGCAGTCCAAGAGAGGCCTGCACTAGTAGTAAAAGAGAGAGAATGTGTTTACCGGCCGGAAGGGGCTGAAACACGAATCAGGGCTAGCCATAGGAACGGCCTTGGAAGGAGTGATCGCCTTGACTCTGAGAACACGAGCATTACTGTCGCGGAGGTTAGGGAGACGCCGCCATCGCACGGATCAGCGGATCTAAGCGATGGCGAGACCGATGACAGTGACGGCGACAATTCGTTCAGGGACGATGGAAGAGTAAGCTATAGTACTCCTAGGTGGAGGAAGGGTCAACGTAAGGTACCGTCACCTGTTGTTTGCTACAGCTGTAATGGCGCAGGGCATGTTGCTAGGGTGTGTCCTCGAAAGGCAGGTAGACCAGAGGGTCATGTCGGGGTTAAATGTTACAGTTGCGGGGAGGTAGGCCACTACTCGCGGCGCTGTCCCCATAGCAACGAGTGGCGATGGACGGCAACCACCGACAGAGCTAGGTGTGGCGGATATAGCGAGCAGAGGTTGTCATCAGTTAGTGACATAGATCAAAACGATGACGCAACTAGGGAGATGGGTGTTAGTGATGCCGAAGCCAGCGAAGTAGGCGATGGTTACGATGAGGCCAGCGAAGTAGGCTTTAGTGACGATGAAGATGGCGACATTGGCGTTAGCGACGACGAGAATGAGGGCGTGGCTTATGATGTAGATGAGAGCGAGGTAGGTGAGAGCGGTGATGAGGCGTGCAGGCTAGACATTGGCGAGGATGAGTTTAGCGACCTGGACTCTAGCATTTGTGATGCTAGTGACGTGGAGGCTAGCATTTGTGATGCTAGTGACGTGGAGGCTAGCGTTGTGGCTAGTGAGGGGGCGAGGGTCATCGACGGACTGATGATTCTTGCGAGAGGAGCGTCAGGATGTGGAGACAATCCTGATCTTCTGGAGAGCCAGGCTGGGGGGAACCACGAGGGTAGGCAACTGCAGGTAGAGGACCATTGTCTTTGGAAGACGCGGGCACTAGCTATTGGTGCAGGGTCAGGGCAGGATGCTGAAAGTGGCGATCGCGAGATGCGAGGACCAGCTGGCGGTGGAGGTTCGCTGCAAGCGGATGACAGTGGCTATCGTGGATGGCGTGCGCCAGCTGTCAGGGGAAAAACGTTGCAGGCGGAGGGCAGCGGCTATCGCGGGATGCGAACGCCGACTGTCGAGGTGACACCACTGGAGGTGGATGGCGGTGGCGATTGTGGGATGCAAACGCCGGCCGTCGACGTGACACTGTTACAGGTGGGTGACAGTGGCGATCGCGAGTGGCGAAAGCCAGCGGTCGAGGTGATGCCGCTGCAGGTGGTTGGTGACAGCTATTGCGAGGGGCGCATAGCAAGGGTCGCCATGGAAACACCGCAGACGGGTGTCAGTAGCGAGCGCTCAACGCGAGCGCCTACTGCTGATGTGGAGCTGCTGTATGCAGGGGGCACTGGTGATTGCTGGGTGCAAACGCCAGTTGCCAGTAAGGAACCGCTGCAAGCGGAGAGAGTGCAGACGCTGGCTGTCAATGTAGTACCTGTAAGGGCAGGGGACAGCAGTGAGCGACAGGGGCGGGTACCAACTGTCAAAGATGCGCAATTGAAGGCAAGAGACAGTGGAAGCCCCGAAGAGCTAGGGTCAGCTGTCTGTGAGTTGTCACAGACGGTGGATAGAGGTAGTGCTAGTGGAGGAGTGTTTACTGTCGGTTACGTCCCTTCTGTCAAAGCAGGCGGCGAGTCGGGTCTGACTGTAAGGCCGGCGGGGCCGATGTCGGACAGGGACGGACAGGTGGGGGCAAATACGCGGACGGTGAGTGTCGAGTCGGGCCCCATAGTCCTTGCGGAAGGTGCAGATACTTCTAGGAGTGACCGCACAGCTGGAATATAAGGAAGAAGCAGCGGCCAAAGCAGGGACTAGCAGTTGAGAGGAGTAGGTTGAGGGTGGCAGGAGGCGTGACTCGGTCACATCCTGCGTCAGTTAGAATAAAAGGTCTCAATGGCTGTTGTCTCAGGGCAGACAGCGTGCGAGAGTCCTATTAGCTGTGAGGATGCTCTATCTGTTGAAGGCGAGGGTAGAATCGCTAACGGGTGCATCACATTGGCGGTATGCGGAGAGACCTACAGCCGAGTCAACAAGACGACGAACCCATCCCCAGCGCAGGAAGAGGACAAGCAGGCGTGGTCAGCAAAAGGGCACGTGGCCTCGCGCTTGGGGACGGAAAAGAGGTCGTGTGACGTCAGCTGGGAAGGTCGAGCGCATGTTGGAGGTAACGGTCAAGGGGCTTCTCACCCCAGGTGACCCTTACACTAGATTATACAACCGCTGGCGGGTGCCGTCTGACGGCCGAAGAGTGAGTAGGGCTCTGTATTGGCAGGGCGGTTGCACAAGCGGCGGAGTTTATCAACGGGTAACTTATGGCATAGCGCAGGTGTAGAAGGTATCTTGCGCTGCCAGAAGCCGCTGCGTTACAGAAGGCGATTTGTGGACTCAGTTTTAGAAGACAATAGTCCGAAGCAGTCGGGAAGTTCGGCAAGAGCCGAAGCATGGAGGAAAGCGTGACAGGAGACCGGGAAGGAGGAGTCAATCAGCTGTCGCGGCAGTATAGAGGAGGTGGTGGTCAGCTGATACCGGTGTCAGTGAATGGCGGCAAGGAACACAGCGGTTCAAAACACAGTGGACGAAGCAAGACACGGTCGACTGGCTACTACGAGACAGCGGCAGCACGATAATTGACCAGGTAGAGACAGCCGCGGGCAACAGCAGGCAGCTTGTGTCAGTGAAGCGGATCGCTAGTCCTGATGATGAAAGGGTTAGGTTACAAAGAGAGCTCAGTCGCCAAGGTGCCAACTCAGGTGTGGTGATCTTGAAACTCTGGTCAGAGGACAAGATTAGTAAGTTCACGGGTGCAGTGCAGTGGGCACTGGTGTCGTGTAGCATAGCAAGGGAGCACGTAGCCTCAAGCTGGTAGTTGGTCAGCTGTGTGTGCAGTTGTCTTAGAGGTAGTTGTTGGTGGCTGTTGTTTATATTCCACACCGGCCATGCGGATGAATGGCCACGTAGGTGCTTGCTTTTGTGGCAAGGACCAGGCCATGCTTGTGTTGCACAAAGGGAAACGGAGACACGCTGTTGACCCCCTTACCTTCTGTGCACGATGTTAGGTGGTGGATGACGTCATGGGCAGTAAGGACACTGTTCCTAGACGGCGGCTACACTCTAGCGAGGGGGTGTGGCCGGAAGAGAGGTGTACGGAATTGGCTGCTGCGTTAGTCGATGCAGTAGTTGTTAGCCACCATGATAGGGTTATGATCACACCTCTTGCCAGGGTAAGTGCAGAGAGTGCACTTTTAGCAAGGGGGTGTGTGAGGCGGCGTTGGGGTGGCCAACATTGTTGTGTTATTGTTTACATAGGTAGGTGAAGGAACGACGATGACGTAACGGGTCGACCTCTGTAAGTCAACCCTGCTAAGGACAGGCTTAGCAAAGGAGTGCAAGGGTGCATGTTTAAGTACGTTGAACCATGGGTTAGTGACTAGTAGTTTGTGAGAAGACAGTTTGACGAGTTTCCTTCACGATAGTGACTTCATCGGAGGTCAAGCAAGGTGTTGGTAAACAGAAGTGCGAACCACTCTACAGCCCTAGTGTTACGAAATCCAGGGGATTTCATTTTAGCAAGGGGGTGTCATGTGATAACTAGTATAGGGCTATAGTGTTGGTGTCTCACTTCTGTCCCCTCCATGAAACAGGCAGTCGCGCTGGTAAGCAGACTGTCAGGAGGTTGAATGGGTAACTGTAAGTGGTGTTTGCGAGACGGGTAGCCGCCTTTGGCGGCACTGGACCGTCGGTGGACAAAGGGCCAGGAAGTCACCACTCTCCCCTGGGATCAGTAGGCCGTGACCGCGGGACCGCTTACATCATGACGGACATAGACCAAGGTCAGATTGGAATGCGGGATGGTAGTGTCGGTACGGGGGATCTCTCAGAGAGCATTTGTCAGCCTACGCCCGTTAATTATAGAAGTCCGCGGTACACCTGGGACATGACAACAGCGCTGGACACAGGGTGAATAGGAAGCCAGACTGGACGGCGCCGGAGTCACCGATCCGCATGGCTAGTGAGAGGGGTAAAGAGGGGGTGTAGTTTTGGGCTGGAATAAGCCAAAGTGACCACCTGTCTTATCATGCGTTAGCTATGTATGATTGGTTTAGCTAGGTAGCAGATGGTTGAAGTAAGACTGAGAGTATGTTGACCAATCACGAGAGAGGATGATCCTCGCAGATGAGGATTTAGTAGGGTGATCGGTCAAGCCTCGTGGTCTTTCGCACCAGCACTCGAGGAGGAAGGTTGTAGCCGAAATCTGTTCAGGGCTGTTCAGATTCTCTGCTGTGAGTTCGTCTAGGAATCGTGACAACTGCAGCACAACCGACTCAGAGGTGTAGAAGACCCGCTCTGTCGCAGAGTGTACGACGCTTCATCTCCAGTAGCTGTTTGGTCGCAAACAGTAGAGGGAGGCTGGTAGATAAGTGTCGGTCCTGTTAGGCGCTGTTAAGCTTGAGACAGCAGTCCGGCCTAAGGGACGTGAGACAGACACGTGGTGGCACGTGGTGGTGCCAGAGTCTCAGCGCTTGCGAGGGAGTCAGCTACGATCGACGGAGCATCATCAACGGATTCTCGGACGTCAACATCGGAGGGGCCCCTCAAGTGACTAGAGACTTGTGTGTAAAGATAAGTGGCGTGTGGTGTGTGCAGTGTGTAGTTTGGTTAAGGTAGTTGAATCGTGGCTCATTAGATATCTGGACTAGAAGAAGGAGAAACAATTAGAATAACGGGACACCTTAGATAACGACCGTATGATTATATTTTGAACTGTATCATTGATGTAATTTGTATAATCCTCTCGATGATTAATAACTTGTTTTATACACTAAATTGCCTTGAGTTGTTCATTGGGGTTATGCGTGCTGGGGGCTCGAGCTAATTAAAGGTGTTAATTGATAGCAATTTAGTGTGAGAGCACGCGGTAAATGTCGACGTGATTTGGTAGAGGTATCGAGAGTGTGATAGACCGAGGGACGGAATCACAACCTCCACCATCTCCACGGGCTCTTCCCCAAGGAGATCGCGACAATCTTTTGCTGAGGAGAATCAGAATCTTGCTCTGCAGTTGCTTGTCTGATTTCTTTACGGAAGAATTTGTCAATTGTTTGCTGTTTTTTTCTCCTTTGCAAAATTTTGCGGAAAGTGGACATAACATTGTCATTAAAAATGTTAACTGCTCTATTTGCTACCACTTTATCAGGGTGATGTTGTTCAACAAAATTTGCGATTTCTGCCCATTTGCACACATTTCATGACTTTCTCCACAAAAACGTGACTCTCTCTCTCTCTGCACTCACACTGATGACGCAAGCAAGGCGCGCTGGCAGAATGAACGCCATTCGGCTCAACTCGGCTCATCTCGGGACGTTCGGATGTTCGAGTTCCAAATATTTGTTCGGATTCCAAGACAATTTTCTCGAATTTCCTGGTCGAATACCGATTTGGTCGAAAGTTCAAGGCGTTCGAGAACCGAGGTATCACTGTATAGGCAAAAAAATGGTATAGTGAGGATGAAAATTCGTTTATTCATCTTGACTGGCACCAGTCTTTAGGGAAGGACATGGACTGACACGACAGTTGACACGGCTAGCCACTTTACACCAGTCCTAGCAGATCCTGCACAGGACGACCAGTCCGTTCCTTCGCGTTTGTCAAGCCAGTCCGTCCTCTGGCCACCGCGGCGTCGACAACCCTCGAGGAACATTGAAGGACAGTCTTCGATAAAGTGTACGTGTCAGGTCACATGGCGGCAAAACAAATGAAATATTACAGAGCTTGTATCAAAATAAACAATTATTCTCTCTCTCTGTTTTCTCACAAACAGTTTCTAAACTGGTAATTATTTGTAAATGAGGCTAAGAACCATTAAACCAGCAACTTCACAATAAAGCAATAAAAAGGAACATTTTGAGATAGTGATGTTTAGAGTTTTGAACACTCTGAAAATGCAATGACAAAAAAGATAAAAATGACACCCTGACAGCAAAAACATTCCAAAGAAAATAAAAGTTCAAAGTAGAATAGACACAGCAAAATGAGCAAACAGTCAGAGAAAGAAACCGATTTACAAAAAAACCAAACATTATTAATCATGAATAATTTGTTAAAAGAAAATACAACTGTGGTAAATAAAGTGCGAAAAAAAACTACTGCTTGCGAAAAACACTACTATAAAAGTAAATTTTCTTTAAACGAAACCTAAATGTAAATGTAAAAAATCTTAGTCATCGAAAGAGTATTTAAACGATTAATTTGGAGGCTGGTGAAGAGATGGCTAAAGAGTCTGTCACCACGACAGCGAGCATTGATGTCGTGTGCATTCGAAATCTCGGCTCTGACACACCTCTTACTTTATGTTGCCCTAGGTTATCTATCCAAAAGACAAATATTTTATAAGAAGATTTATTGGAATATAAAATAGTCGTGATTAATCTAGTTAACTTAAGAACAAAAGAATACAAAGAAAAAATTTCTAATCAGTTCATGAGATTTATGTTTATCTACACTATATCGTGGATGGGCCACAGAAAAACAGTGAATGTTTTTTAATAGTTGTTTAAAATCCTTTAAGCAAGCAAATTACAACCATAAAAATATTGTTAGAAGATGAATACAGTTGTAACAGTTGTAACTTAACACAAAATAAGCTTATCTTTATTTCATCGGACGTAAAAAAACGGTAAGGCCGTATAAAAGGAGTTATACATATTACAAGAGCACAGAAATCAGGCAGCACTGTCGAAGTGCCTTTAGAGCCACTTGTGAACATGGACACTATGTAAGCAGCTGTTTCTTGATTTGCATAAAAAATAGCAATATATTTTTAATCCAGTCCAGCAACAATTTTTCAATTTAACAGAAGTCTATCTGCATTATAGTTATTTCAAATATATCAATAATATTTCTTTGCAGGTGATCGAACCTGACACATTGAACGCGTCTAATGTCACTACAATGCATCAAATAGATGAAAATGCATGATTCAGATTCATGACGAATTAGTAAATGTCAAAAGGTAAGATATGAGTTACAGAATAAAGATGAAGTGAAATATTGTAAACTTTTGATTGAAGAAGCATTACCTAACGAAAAACAAACAGTATTTTGTACAAAATATTTTAAAAGCTTACAGAAATCGAATATTCATTTTGAAAATTTGGTAATGAAGCAAAATGGATCAAACCCTAGATGACTGTGGATGTAACATAGAACCCAGATGCATACTCAAACAATTATTAGGAACTTAATGAGTAGGTTAAGACTTTTGAGTTAATTTCAACTGCCATTAAAAACAAATGAACATACTTACATGTGTCTAGTATCACTACACAATAATGTACAGAAGATAAAATATCGTCAACAGTTTTGTGTTACTTCACTCAATATACTTTTTTTGAAAAGTTATCTTGTCTTGCAAAATTTAATTTTAATGTTATCTAAAGAGTTTCATAAAAGCACAGATAGGCAACAATCAGTTTTGCAAATCATGAAATTAAATACGTTAAATTATCGCATAAAGAAACTATTGAAAAAAGATAACATCTGGTACAAAAATTGATGAGATGAAATTGTCACGGTACCAGTCCGTGCTCATGCTTTTAGGTAAGTTTAAACCCCTTCGCTGTTTTGTAACAGCAGGAGTAAATAACACGTCATGGAGAATGAGTGAGAATGTTCAGCGGGAAAGAGGAGATCACTTAGCGAAAAAAAAGAAGCAGGACTGGCATTGACGGACATCAATAGCAGGAAGGACCGTTGTGGTGTGCGTTATAAGAGGAAAAAGGTAGATGCCAACGTCTTTAAGAAGTAATTCTTTGCCTTAGCATAGGTTTTCTCCACATGTACGGACAATTTTGTTGGGGTCTTCTGAAAGAGGAAGCTCTCCCTCGATTCTAGAATCTCGGAAATCTAAACGGATTCCGATCGCCTTTCGGCTGTAACACCAAGCAGTGGGTATGTTCGGTTCCCGTTGGCTTTGTGTTGTCATCTTTGGATGCCGCTACCTGTTGACTGTGTGAATGACCCCTCCCTGACAACGGCACATTGTGTACACGGCCTTGGAGTGTCATCTGTTCGACTGAAGCGAACGGAATTTTCTATCTCAGTCGGAAAGGAAAATCCGCCTCTAGTAGAATTACAGATGTGATTTGTGTTATTCGTATTCTGAGGAGATGCAAAAGGCGACCACCCTACGAACTGTGAGTATGGTTTGCAACTGATACACGCGGACTAAAACACTTGGAAACTGTTTTTAAGTTATGAACTGAGAGATTGATTATACATATAGAATTAAAGTATAGAGGACTACGGCATTACTAGATGTTTACTTGTCATAGATGGTTATGAGCATTTTCTTTTAAAGAACTGTGCTTTGCAGACATTGTTCGTATAAATAGATCTACATGTATCTGATATTCTATGCGTTCAGTCTGAGCCACGGAATAACACAGGTGTGGACAGCCTCAGGCAACGTTGCTTTAGTGTTGGAAGAACGCATACGGACGTTTCGGTGTGATGTTGTTGCTTCGTGTGAGGCGGGTACGTGACTTTACAATATTTAGTTGAATCATAACTGAAACAATAAATTACATCTAAAATACATTTAAAATGTGTTTAAAGCGAGAATCTGACAGGCTCCCAAAAGTTGTTTCATCGTGCGGAGGTGTTTATTATAGTAACTAGGTCTCAAAAACGCAAAAAAGAAAAAAAGAAATTAAACGAAATGTCAGCAAACAAAAATTTAGAAACGAATTTTGTTACGTGTTTCTCCTCTCTTTAAAATTAGATATTTAGTTTCTAAGCATAATCACAGTTTAAGGCATGTAGCATAAAAACATTAAAAACATTATCATAGTTTCTTGAACAGTAAATAACACAGAGCCAACAGTATGAATTAATATGGACAGGGTTCTGCTAAGGCTAAATTCTTTGGGGTCCCAGGGACCCCTTCTTTCAGATTTTTTAAGGGACGGTCCCTGTTCTTGGCCCAAATTTGAAGGCGGTCCTGGTACCTCATTGACGAAAATTGAAGGGGTTCCTCCGAACTTTTAATGCGTACTGTAGCGCAATTTTTTTGTGTAATGCAGAAGCCCTGATGGACATTAAATCACCTGTAAAGCATTAGACAAAAATGACTTTTGAAATAATTCAAACACGTCCTGCATAATTAATCACATTTATTAAAATTGTCAGAAACAACAGAATTACACTAGTTATTAAAATTAAGGTATTATTTCTAGTAAAGGCTAAAAAAAATATGCATTCGAAAATACCAAAAACTGTACACATATATAGATATAGAAGACACATTGTTAGCTGTTGTATTACCTGTACTAGCAATATCTTTTTTACTTTTATTAATATTTAAACAACAAAATATTTACAACTAAATAACTATTTACAATTTCTTAAATTTTATCAACTAGACGCAAACATGAATAAACATTATCTTGTTCTTGTAAACATTGACATACACTAAACATTTTAAGTTCAATTAGTATTCGAACATTTACATGTTATTAACAACACTCCGTATTCAAAATAAGAAAATTGCTATCTCACTATATTAAATACTCTTTTGCTCACTAAAAGTCATTTTTCAAGTTTTAAATCATTAAAAATAACATACATATATTATATGAAAGTTCTAGTAAGATTTTAAATACTTTTTTCCTGTAATTGATTCAGATTTACAAAACTGTGATTGAATGCCAATTGTATCTCTTAATATTAGAAAAATGACATTTTTTACCTAGAATGGGAACAAAAGCAGCAAAGAACACTTACACAAAAATATATATGGCTGATTATTAAATCAGTTAATGTTGGAATTACGCAGAAATATATTCTTTTAAACATACATTATATTGTAGCCGTAATAAACATTTCCTTTTTTCACTTTCCATTTGTTGTATGGTAAAACTATATTGTTTTGCAAAGGTCCTTGTTTATTAGAAGAATAATTGGCTTAAAGAAACTAAAAAAATGAAGTAAACAATAACACTTGGACTAGATATCAATTAAAAAAAACAAAAACTTTGTTGATCCCTTTCATATATTAACACTGTCGCCTGTCAAATGTATTATATTCGAGTGCCTGTATCTCAAAGCAAGTTGTTCACAATCAGCATTGCTAGAAAAATCTTTTTCTGTTT
>NC_037602.1:10605730-10629229 GCF_003073045.1 Pomacea canaliculata | reverse complement strand
GAAAAGTACAGGTTGTTGGCAATAATTAGCGCGTTGTATATGCCGCGACACACATGTGCCTCACACTTGTCCTTTTGAGATAACAGCACGATGGACAATGATCACTATGTCCTGTAAGGATATTGTCACGTGTGTCCTGTGTTTATTTGTGTGTGTGTGTGGATGTGTGTGCAAGTTTATGTATTTAGGGACTGCTCTCTTTGTAGTTTCTCTTAGTTGTCGAAGTTCTGTCAACCAAATTACGCTATATAAATAACATTCGATATTATTATTTACTTATTAGATGAAAGAAAGTTCAAATCTTGTTTGCCGGCGACATCCACATTTATGGCCAAAATTTAATCTAAAATCCCATAAATGTGACAGTATGCTGACAGTATTGCTTTTTTCATTCTTCCATTCTTTCATGTTTTCCTTTCTTCCGTTTCTCATTTCTTGAAATACATGCTCACTACAATACTTTGACAAGTGCCACAAACAATAAAAACACGACATTAGAAATCCCACTTTTACATGTGTAGCTATAAATAGCGTTTTGCGCACCATTCCTGCTTCATCATCCGGGTTACTTCCAGTCAGCATCCGAAGCCCACACGAGCTTGTACACGTGACTTATGGATTGGGATACTTGAACCTCCATGACTCAGTCTTACTTGAGTCCTTCAGCTAAACTTAGGGGATACACCATAAACTGACTAAACTTATCTCTTTGCTCCATCATTTGGTTTCCCGGTCAACAGCTCCTTGACTACATCAGTCTTCCTTAACTATTATGGATTGCTTAATGGGATACTCTAAAGAGCAAATTTTAATGATACATCGTTTCAGTATATCGGAGAGATAATTATTGTTGTTACTCTTACCAAGAATGCTACGCAGTATGTATACCCACCCTCTTCATTCCACACGCGACACAAGCACACACATATCACACCAACTCTGTGGCCGGCAATTCAAAGAGCACGCGTGAGGGGGAGAATACAGGGATTGTTGAAACCTTGGCTGACATTCATGGTGGGACTCGTGATAACCACTTAGCTCATTGTTTATCTGTACGGAAAGTCGCATTTTCCACTGTCTTATACAACAAAAAAGAGGCAAACATCCCATGATGAATAGTTCATAAACCAAACTGCGTCTGTTGTGGGAGGAAGCAACCGTGGATCTAAGGGAATGAAATCGTCAGTTTTATCGCTTAGGTCGTTACCCCCTACCAACAACAAAAAAAAACAAAAGTATTGGTATTGTGAGGTGACTCAAGTTTATGACAGGAGTGTTAGCTGGCTTGAAATTAATTTTTAAATCATACTGTGTGTGTTTTTTATTTTAAAGTCTTTCTCAGCTTAACAATGGAGTTGGCATTGTAGTATGTGAAAATAGAAGAAACTTTAAAAGATACACATTCTCGTAATCAATGAGTGTCCTGAAGTCATAAATTATGAGACTATCTTTACATCACTAAAACTCTCAATCTTAATACACGGATTTCTGTTTTAAATAGCAAATCATCATTCACTTGCCATTATGATGATCATCATCTTTTTTGCTTCTCCTCTCCTTCTTCCTCGAATTACCAGTGTGAAAATCAGAAAACCAACAATCATTAAGCATTGACGAAAAATGTACACGAAAAAGGACTTGATGAACAAAATATTCCACAAAGCTCTTGTTAACATCGATTAGAAACTACTCATTCGGGATCAATACCAGCGCCTGGGACCAAAGGAAAGTCGCAGCTGAGACAACGACAGCAACTGTCAGACGGATGTTTGTGGAGAGAGAGAGGAGGTGTTATCCACCAACTGTCATGGCCAAGTAGTCTAAAGAGTGGCATTCCTGGATAACAATGCAAGAGTAGATGCAGACAACAAGTGTTAATATGTCTTCGTCACCCGGTCAGGACAGAGGCTTTCTCATGCTGGCCGGCTCATATGCAGCTCGCGCTGAACCCTGCTCACCTCTTTCATTCGTCACGAGTGTTGCAGACATTACCAGTTGGCTTGAGAATTTCACACAAGGGCAAAGACTGGAGAGCACAGGGTTTCGCCCTCCAGTCAACAATGCAATATTAAAAAAACAAATTAAAATGCACTTCAGTGAGTGTGAGGGAGTGATGAGGATGAGGACTTGTCAATTAGTTTGAGAGGGGCGAGCATGCGCAGGACATGGACTTTGACGAAAGGTCAGCTTGCTGTCGGACCACACGCAAACAAGCAAGGCATCGAGTACACGTAAACACCACCGAGGAAGAAAAGGAGGATGAAAAAAAAACCTAGTTGAAGAATAAGGGGAGATGATGCTAGACCACAGACACCTAAACATGACGATGGCGACAATGACAAAATCCGAAAAAAGATGCCGAGAACTGGAAAGCAGAAAGATCTCATCACTAAATCTTCAGCTAATTTATTTTTCAAAATATCACTAAATCTTGAGTTTATTATTTTACCAAAGGATCTCAAGCTTTCTAACCTTCATAAAAAATGACAAATTTCAATGTTACGAACTTTTAACAAACGATCACAGAATCAACTCGACAAGTTTTTGTCATGACAGTTCATCTGTAACAATCGTCTGACTACAATGTTTTTTCCATAAAAGTTGGGGACCGAGGGGCGGCGATCCCAGGTCACAGAATGCGGTCCAGAGTTTACCTCAGTCCTGTCGACATTTCTCATGTGTGACTTATTCACTCCTGTCTTCTGACAAGTGCGTTAATGAGATATTTGCTTGTCGAGGCTCAATAGGAATCAATCTCACAACACAGGATGTGGCCATAGAAGCAGTTGTGTACATTAATGGCCAACATTCATTGCATGTGGGAAGCAAACAACCTCAGTGCAGGATCGTTCATGAATGACATTCGACTCTTCAGTTGATTACACGGTAGAGTAACCTGAAAAGCGAGACTTATTCCATTCTTAATCTTCTTTGTAAATATTTTTATGTTTGTTGTAAACTTTCGACCTTGTATCGTCTTTCAACTCTTTGTTGTTGTTTGTTTTGATTTGCCTTTTAAAGCTCATACGACTGCTTTTAAAGTTTGTACCACCTTAGGCAAAAACGAAATCGCTCCGAAGGTCCATTTCTAGAACCTTCTCAAAGCTTGAGTGAACCACACTCACCACTCATCAAAAGCTGCGTGCAGGCGACAGGTGTTCGATTTGGTGTTCGATTCAATCTCCCACAATTCATGATTTCAGGTTGCTGTCACTCTGCATAGAGGCATGGAATACCGTTTACCCCAGATAAATAAAATAAATTCTGCTGCTAGTAGCTGTTCTGGAATGAATACAATCCCTTTCTGACAATTTTCTGCTCACAAAAGGAGGCTAAACCCTTCTGCCCAATGTCTCTTTACAGTTTAACTCTCCACACCCCACCCCAGGGACGTTTATGTCTGATAACACACGACAAAAGTCCTGCTAAACAATGGCGGGGTGCAAGAAAAGATCCTGTCCACCCGCCTCCCATAAAAAGATCGTATTTCTGACAGCAGTTCAAATGTAGTTCATGCGGGGTTATGTCCATGGTGTTTGTTTGTTGGTTTTTTTTTAGTCTCTGTTTCATGGCATTACCCTACACGCATTTTTGTGGAGTGTTAATCAACATACATTACTTTTTGTAAACCTTTGGGACAAATTGTGCGGTGTTGGTGTTACAGAGGACAGACATCCCGAGCCCACGAAGATACAGAAGCTGCTGGAAGTAAACGTAACTGCAACACCTGAGTGATCTGTGTACCTGGTAGTAGCACGAAAATAATAACAGTGGTGGGCTTTGTTTTGACACTTTTATTGTGCACATTTGTGTCGGTAGATCTTTTACTGCCTAAGGTTTTATAGTCGCAGTAGTGGGGGTGATGGTGATGGTAGTGATGGTGAGGATGGTGGGGATGATCCTGGTCCTGGACCTGGTCTTTGTGGAAGCTGTATCCACAACTGGTAGGGTAGAAGCTGCAGCTGCTAGGAAGACTAGGATAGTTGCTTAGGTGGTTGTGATATTGATCAGATGGAAAATAATAATAATAATAATAAATATTATTATTGTTATTTGCTTTGAATGTTTATTGCCGCTGGTCTAAGAGTCAGCCATTACGCAGAAAGCAAGTTGAGAAACGAGAAGATAATGCCGATGAAGGAAGTGTAGAGGTGAGTAATCAGAAGAAGACAAAGAGAATTTAATTAAAGTGTAAAGTGAATAGTTACTTTGCACACCTGTTGTTACAGACATTTGAGACATGCAGGTGCTGGCCAGTCATTTTAACCTTTCTGGAACGGGCTACCATCAATGTGACAGCAGATTTAAAACAGATTTTAATTTGTTTGGAACTGTGGTGTCCACTTTCACAGCTTGTCTCGTAAAATGTTCGTGCAGCTTATCCGTACTGATGTCTTCATGGTGCTGGAGATGTTCAGACCTCAGATGAACGAAATGTTTGTCACCCGAGCAGAAACAGACGGGGGCTAGTGACTGATGAGCAGGCTGCTACCCTGATACTCGGCCACCCGATGGACTACAAGCTGTAGACTGTTAGAATATATAGTAGCAATGGCAAATGTCAAGACATACTTTCTTTCAGGTGGTGGTGGAGTGGAGTGGAGGGGCAGGGGTTGTAATCGGAGTGAAATTAAAAAAGTCAAAAATTAGAACTTCAGAACTAATCCTGCTTCTTGCTTTGTAGAAAGGATGTTACTTGATATGTTGATGTTTTCCTCTCTTTCATTTTGACAACAATTTTGTTTTTGTTCAGGACTAAAATTTTTGTCGAGCCTGTAGCCCAGTGAGACAGACAGTCTGTCCAACGTGCCAGGTGAGTCCTGCCAGGGGTAGATAGCACAGGTGTGCCTTGCGAGGCCTGTGGATGGTGTAGAATACAAGGGTCTGGATTAGAGTCAGTAAGTAGATATTTCAAACAGTAATCCTCCTAACATGGCCTACTTTGCTAACCTTGACCCATTATTTTCTGGTTTGCAGTTGTAGGACAGAGTTTTTATGGTCCTTTCAAGACACATTAGTGTTGGTTATAATCAGGTTAGTCTAACTATAAGCCACTACCTCATTCATTCTAGATGATGTCGATGCATTACAACATACATCATTCACTGTCAACCAATCACAGAGTGGTAGCTTGGTCACTCAGTCTAAATAAGTTATAACTGACCAGTTAAAGGTTGTGGAACTATCCAAAAGTCCTCTTTATTCAAGGATAGGTGTAGTAATGGACAAATGTTATTTTTAGGTGAGGTTGGTATGAAGACGAGGAGGATGTCTCAGTATTGACTCTGAAGTAATTTTCTCTCTTGTAGTTCTCTGTGTGCGCCACTTGCCATGACCCGAAACATGTGTCTACCCCGTGCAATCCATATTCTGCAATTTTTTTAAAAGCTTTAAGGCATCTGATGATAACACCGGCTTGGAAAATGACAAAAATGTCAATATTCCCACAGACAACAGACTTCCAGGAGACCTTACAATGCAGTTGACCCGTGGAATCGACTTCAAGAGCAGGCGGACGTCTGTGAAAACAAGTTGACAGAGTGGTGATCGTTTTGAAAAATACAGACTTCTCAGCCTGCAATACTGAAAAAAAAAGAATAATTTTGTAAAAGATGTGACCGACAACGAGAGTAAGTGTGTGTGTGTGCGCGCGAGCTCGAATATTCCTTTAGTCACATAGTCAAGCATTTTACTCGTCTCCAACACACAGGACATGAAATAATAACGGGGTAGGGGATCTAAAGCATTGTGTGCCACTTGAAAACACAGTCAACATATATTATTGCCCATTGACCACTCCCAGCCACTTATTCGGGTACAAAGTGTCAGTCAGGTAGTTCATTTCCCGGGTCTCTGGGTCTCGCACGTGAGGGTGGACAAGTCGTGCGCCGACTTCTAGGGTGGGTTGGTCCGGACAGCTCGGGTGGTGGCCACCCCGATGCTTTGTTTGACGAACCGCGAACCCTCGGGTACAGCTTGTGATGCTCTGTGAATGTTGTTATCGACGGTCTGTCGCTGTTGCCGGGTGGATTGTCTGGGGGACCATCGATCCGTCAGTCACAAAGCTGCCATGACACTTTCCCGGGTGCGCTGTTAGCACTACACAACCTCCTGCCTCCCCCGCCCCATGCTTGTCGCAGCATGTACTCACGGTAACGACATTTCTTCTCCCCACAAAGTGCAGATCCTACAGAGCATTGTGTTGTGCACGTGCGGGACGAATCAGATTTTTTCCCACCTGATGTTCGCTCATTTTTCACTTATTTATTAATACATATACCCGACTCCATCAACTGGTGTGTGTGTGGAAACTAATGCATCCACACGCGCAAACACTCATCATTCCTTGACAACAGCCGGCTGTCCTTGACAACGATTGTTTGTGATTCTTTTATTTTATATTCATTTAATTCGCCGTCAGACTTATTTTACTGATGTTTGTTTTGTATGTTTGAAACTAGCGATCGCTCCAACGTACTGTCTGTTTGCTGGATCGTTCACTTAAACTATCGTGGCCTGATGGTGTATACACAGATAACTAACTTCACTGTACAGAGAGATTAACAGGATTCCAACTGTCAGCAGCTCGCCATGGCACTCTTGTAACAATCCTCACTCGTCACTACCGGGCTCAGCTGTCCGTAGGACTGCGCGTGGGTCGTTGCGACTTGCTTGACTAGTGGGTGGATGGCGACACATCAGGGTGGAGAGAAGAGCATGCTGTTTTTCCTGTTCACCTGTCTTTGTGCTGCACACTCGGATGGTGGAGACGACAGGGTTGACGGGGCTACAATCTGAAAAAAAGAAAGTGAGTCATCCGCCTGGAATGACAAAAACAATTTTCGCTTGGCGCGCAATTTTCAACACCAGCCAACCGTAAACACATTTGCTTCAGGGGAAAAAAACTACTGATTTCAGATGTGTTAACAAGAATCTTCAATCATTAAAATAGTATTTAATTGATATTTTTGTCTGTTAATGTCTACATACATGAGTATAGGTGCGGTGTATAAACTATGTACTAATATCTATCAAGTGCTGGCACATGTCTAGTTTGTGTTTGTGTTTTTCTGTGTGTGTGTGTGTGTTGTGGGGTGCTGGAGAGGGTAAGAGGGTGTGTGTGTGTGGTAATAAGAGTTTTATCGCCCGTTAAACTCCATCTGTCAGTCGCATAAAATATTTATGTGGTGTCGTTGTCGTCTATCCTTTAACTAGACCACATTGATAATCGATGTCCAACCATTTGTTGTTTTTTTTATTATTATTTTATTTATATCAAGACTGTTTCCCTCCATTCGCCCTACCCACCTTCTGGGCCACAACCTCCTCTCAATCGCATCTCCCCTCAACTGAGACTAAACAACCACCATGGCTGCATCGTGGGCTTGTCCCAGAATGTTTACCACACGAGCAGCAGCAGCAGCAGGCGGTCAGTCGGTTGTTTCATCACATCCAGCTAATCCTCCTCAACAGCTTCTGTTCCAACACTGAACACGAAAACAAAACTGTTGTCTGAGTTCAACTTTATGACAATATGCTGTGAGAGAGAGAGACAGGGGACAGAGAGAGAGAAAGAGGATTCAGGTGTCAGCAATGAAAACAAAGTGTATCTCTTGTTACCTTGATCATGCCTCCTCCTGAATAAACATTGTGTCGAGGGTGCACAGATAAACAATTAAAACGATAGACGCTGCAATGCCACAAGCCACAATACACGTATCGACATGCTTTTATCTTCCTTCACTTTATATTACAGGTTGCATACTCTTGCCATTCACACACACACAAATAACAAGACCCCTCGCCACCCTCCAAATAAAACCCACACAAAACAACAACAAAAAGACTCTTAAAGACTTGAAAGAGAAAGCCAGCATCATTCATACTTTTCAAGTCTGATGGAAGCGAAAGAGAGAAGCAAAGTATAAGTGGAGCGAAGCAATCGCCATGACAGCTTACGGTCATTACGGGGTGCAGCAAGTTCCGGGTGGATGAGACAGAGAACAATGACAAGCGGCATCGTCCTGTGTTTGTGAAGCTCGTCTAGCAGACGGCTAGGATGTGGAATAGTTTCAGATAGCAATGAAGGAGGGAAGGTGCTCAGGTGGCAGATGGTCCACCCTCAAGAGTCCGCCGGCCGGGGATCAAACACCAGACCTGCAAAGACCAGTAATCAATTAGTTTCGACTCTTGCCTCCACTCCTCCCTCCATCATGGAACGTCACAGGTACGGTGCAGACGCACGTGCTTGCTCATTGATTGCCCGGATTATTATTTGTTTCGTTATTCGTGTTTTACTTCAAACAAGATGGCAGCCAAAGGCAGTTATAACGGTTTCAATGGAAGGCAAAAGCGGGATGTCAGGCAGTGAAAGCTTTTATTCTTTCTTTATTCTTACAATCGATGACGACCGTCTGTTCACAGCACCGTGCGTAGCGGGACGTTATTGTCGATGGTTATGCAACAAACAAAAGTAGCCCGGAGATCGACCTGGAGGTCAGGGTCACCTGGTTACGTCACAGAGACCTGCGTGACGTAGTTGGCCTTCACGGGTGGAGTCACCTGAGCCAATCAGTGACGAGCGTTTCATCAATTTGCGTGGAAGGCAGGAGGGCTCCCGCGTGGAAGACAAAGAAAATTGTGCACGTGCGGCTGTGAGTTGTGAGCTGTGCTCACTAAGTAACCCTGAGGTCGATACAATGGTTGCCGCACTTCCAGACTCGAAACATCCTCAAACCGTTCGATAACAAGCAATTATCAGTTACAGGCCGCCTTCGAGTGAGATAAACAGACGACAGTACTATTAAAACTATTCTCGTTATTGAAAGCTTTCTGTCAATCAGTATGACTAAGGAAAAATGTTATCATGAAAACCGAGCCTTTTTATCTCAAAAGCTTCCTTAATAGTGTGCACAGAATGAAAATTATTGTCACGAGGAGCAGATGTGGGTGACTATGAGTACAGGGTGCATTTAACTGCCACCAGCAAGCAGTCATCTGGGACAAGTTCTTCCTGAGAACACAGGTTTCTGTAAATCACCTTTTAGCATCGTTATTCAAAAGTTGGCGGTAGGAGATTCATCCTTCGGACTGAGGACGAAAAGGTGTGAATATCTCCATGGTTAGGGTTAGGTGGCACAAACAGTGACTATTATGTAGGGTTTCCTATAAATTAACTATTCATGGTTTCTTAGCTGGATGAATGGGGTATTACTACTTTCACCTTCATGGTTTAGTGAAGATGACTGGCTGTGACCAATGTAACCAGCTTGTCAAACTTTGCACAGCGCCATAGTCTTCTTTCTTCTGTGTTGCAGGAACCAAACTATTGTAGTTTCACTTAAATACATTTTTAAACAGATGGACAAACTTTTTTTATAGTTTCCCTGTGAACAAAGCAAACACCATGACATACTGCAACTGCCTTCAAGAAGAAATCGTCCTGAAGGGCAAAAAAGCCATTATTTTGCAATGTAAGTGGAGGCAGCTTTTCACACGAGCTTAACTGAGGATCTTTTGTTGCGAGGGTTTGGAGCTCAGTGAGGAGACATTTAGCTCTCATTATTGTCGTGGGCGTCGTCGCACCGCAGCCTCCTCCGATATCAACGACAACCCAAAGGAGGGCGCGCCAACTTTAAACACAACCTTTAAAAAAAAAGTTCAGGTGAGTGCTGGTGCACCTACCGTCGATATTTTGGGAATGAGGCATCTCTCTCCTCCGTTGTTCCCTCTGTGTACCCCCATGTAACCGGCATTTTGCTCTTACCGTGTCTATGGTTATTTCGTTCTATGATCTTTGATATTTGACAAAACCGCTCGCACCTCCTGTGTGATGTCACAGCCACTAAATGGTCATCGCAAAGTGCAAATAATGAGCACGGGAAGCAAGGGAGGGTAATCTTGTATTTAACCCGGTGCGAGGTCAGACCGGGTCAACATCGGGGCGGGGAGGTGGTCAGAGAGGTGTCAAAGTTGTGAAATA
Source organism: Pomacea canaliculata (assembly GCF_003073045.1). Lineage (NCBI taxonomy): Eukaryota > Metazoa > Mollusca > Gastropoda > Architaenioglossa > Ampullariidae > Pomacea > Pomacea canaliculata. The sequence goes on along the minus strand of NC_037602.1, from coordinate 10,619,247 downwards.
AATGTAGTACAGGTGTACAGCGATGAATGTCAGCACATTTGCACACAGGCGTGAAAGTATGTTATACCTCCTTACTTTCTCTCTCTCTCCGAGGTTGCGACACTCCTAGGCTTGTGACCTTTGCCCTCATACAAGATTCATGAGCTGTAACAAACTGTTAATTAATAGGTCTGAATATTTCTCATTTATCGAGAACTCTGATATTTTAATTCTTTGATGCCGAATATTCAGTAAGATAGTCTCACAGTAAAAGAAGTCTCGTTGTGTGTGAGAGAGAGAAAGAAAGAGCAATGCAGCGAACGAGTGTAAAGATGTCTTTTATCAGGAGGGAATATAGTTTTATCCCCAGTCAAACAGGTCAGACCCAGTGTTTGTCGAGCGTTCAAACACAAAGAAACAGAAGGAAATCCACTCCAGCCCACGTGGTGCTCCCTCCCTGTCAGCTATGACGAGACTTTAATATCAGTGACACAAGTGAAGTGGGAGCAGGGACACCTCGTTAATCTCCTCATACCCGGCATGTTTGGCTTTTTGTTTGAAGCCGTCAGCAGAGAGATTTCTAGAAATTCTTATGATTTCCGATTCCTATTCTTGTGATATCTATATCCCTCCCTCTCATTGACTTCCTTGTTTACCCAAACCCCACCGTGGTTACTCTCCTTCCCTCCTTCCCTCGCCTAACCTCGGTCACTCCCTCCTTCAGGTTTTCCCCTGCTCATTTTTACTCTCCCTCTCCCTCCCTCCTTTTATCTTTAGAATTGTTTGGAGAATTATATAATGCTTGTGAACTTCACCCCAGTTGTTGGTTTGAGTTCTGGTGGGTTTTGAGATCGGTTCATCGCTATGTGTGAAGTATAAAACCATGTCTTTACTACGACAAAACAAAAAAAAAAGACAAATGTTTAGGATGAAAAATTGTGAGCAAACCACGTTCGATCTCAATTTCAAATGCTCAGCCTCGTTTCTTGTTTCTTAAATGTTTTGTCGGCATCAACAGCAGACGAAGTGGGAAAGTACAGTGTGTAGACAGCAGCATCTCTGCTGCAGCCTGGAGGAAGTCAATGTATATATATTACATATCTTACATAATATATCACAACCTGCTGGAGACGAGAGGTTGTCGCCTGTCCTGACTTTCCACACACCAACGGCCTCAGGTAGCAGCCAACAGACTTGTGTTTACCTTTTGTGTGTCTTTGTTGCCGTTGCAACCAGCGCATGGGGCGGGTGGCTACAGGGGAACGAAGGAAGGAAGCATGAAGCTCACGTGGGTGCATGTGTGTGCAGTGCTTGATGTTTGCCCCCGTGCCATTCTCTAGTAGATTCGATCACATACCCGAGGCTGGCCGTGCTGTTGAAAGGCAGACCAGACAAATGAACAAATTGTTTGAAATGGGACTCGACTATTTACATTTCTTTCTTTTTTTTTTTAACCTTCTTCGTCTCTTGTCTGAACTCTTCTGACACTCCCCGTTCGAAGTTACGATTTTTGTCATCTGGAAGTCGTATTCATCGCTCATATCTTTGCTGTACATAGGTGTGTGTGTGTTTACCTTGATTTTATCTTGTTTGGGGGACTGGAACTACACCTCCACACACATTTAGAGCTGAAAGAAATGCGGTCGTAAAAGGACCACAAAAGCCTTGTGTGTGTGTGTAATGTGCTTTATTCTAAGATGTGAAAGGGTTTAGTGGATGGGGTTGAGTTTCCTGACTTCACCTCACACCTGGGAGCCCTCTATAACCGTAGTTATGAGCCTCGGAATAAACATTCTCACCTTATGGAGAGAGTCGCTGCACCTGCATACGAGCCACGAATGAATTTTCGGTAGTAATTACTACAGGAAAATTCTTTGCTTCTATTATTATCTCTGTCAAATTATTAAAATCTAAAAGATTTGATATTTTTATGTTGTTTTTTTTTTTTTTTTTTAATTAAAAGAAAGGAAGAGTCGTTAATGTGATTTTATAAAAAAAAATTGAGAGCATACGTGTCTCTGTCAAGATGGCGTCTTCACCATTTCGAAGGCAAATAGCCTTTACTGAAATATGCTGAGCAACAATTTAAACTTGATGTTTATCTCGATGCGTGTCGTCGTGGAAGAGGGGCAGTCGTGTTCTTACATCCTTTAGTGACGCTTGGCCGACAAGCCACCTGCTTGTCATCGTTTCCCGCTCTCACCCGTCGCACCTTCCCACACGACCCACCCCACCCACCCCACCCACCCCTACACACTTCAGGGAACATCCACGTTGTCTGTTTGCCTCAACCAGAGATGACAGCGATAACTCCGCCATTTGCTGGCTGCTCTCCTCACTCGCGGAAATTTGCCGTGAAATTGCACAGACCTCGTCCTGAGCCCGACCTCATGAATACGAGAATCCATTGTCGCAAGCTTGTCCCACCCGTTCACTGTTCAGACACCGTTGCTTAGCGGTTTGTGTTCACACGCTGTGAACGATGATCTCGTCCTTGAAGTCTCCGGTTCCTGTAGTCAGTCTATCCGGTCTATCGTATCTCGTGATTAGCTGGGCCCGGGGAGACGAGGGTTGACGGGGGTGAATGATAAAGGGTCGTCATTACGAAGTGGATGCACCTGATGGCCGGTCACGCTTGAAAGTTCCACACACCTTCACACGCGACCCCCACAGAACCTCCGTGCTGCACGCACGTGCGAGGGAATACCAACAGTCGTCAGGTTTACCTACACTTCATCATGTCGATAAATTGTCCTTTGCAACCATCTTTTCCAACCATTTTTCCATCCCACACGAAAAGAAGGGGGTGTGAGTGGAGGAGATAGAGCGAGCGCGCATGCGTGTAGGTTTGGAGTCCCAGACATTTGCCGTTTGTGTGCAGAAAAAAAGGTATAATCATCCTTACCAGTCCTCCCGGCTCGGAGGTGCTCGCGTAATAACGGCGGGACATGAAAGGATCTCATCCCATTTCCGGACCCCACGACCCCCGAGAATGTCGTGACCAGGGGTCCCAAGGGGGCTGCAGCTTCCCTGCCCAGCGTTTTGCGAGTAATGGCACGCCACTCTCTACATTTTTAGTCGTGGCCAATGATCCTGTTTTCTCTGAGTTCATCCCTCCCCACCCCACCTTAAACACCCTCGACCCGCTCAATCACGCGAAGGAATTTTCGGTCTTTGGGGTTTGAACTTTCTTGTGCGGTTATTATTATTATTTTGCCAGTTGCTTTAGAGCAAACTTTAAAATGACAACTCAAATAAAATCCCGGCTTGCCTTCTGGTAACTTAAAATATACCTAATACTACTGGTAATCATCTCTGGCTTTGACAGGCTGACTGGGCGCACAGATGGGGGAACATCACCAACAGCTCGCTGGCTGCTGTAGAGGGGGACTGTCCTCGTCCTGTCCCCACCTGCTCCTCTGCACAGCAAGTAAAATGTTTTTAAGGCTACAGCGATATCGTACTGTGTTAATCCATCATATGATGAAGACTGCTATACAGACCCTCAGTGTTGCTGAATTAATTGCACTTATTACATGAAAAGGTTGGAGGCTTCGGCTGGAATTACCCATCGAAATTTTGAAAGAAACTTTGGTATGAAGAACAGGGATGAAATCGGCGACGACTTTCTCTCTCTCTTCAAGTGATACTGAAGTTATGTTACGATTTGGTTACTACAAATACTTGCTTGCTGGCTGCCCTGTATACCTTCTTCGCAAACTCCAGAAAGTACAGAAGTCTGTTGCACGTCTGGACCCGGTTGCATTGCTCGGGCGCAAGGCCTTAGTCGGGACGTAGCAGGGGTATAGTACCCGACTAAATTTACGACCGTTGCATTGCTCCCGACTAGGCGAAGTTTAGTCCACAGCTCGGGCGTAACTTTAGTCCAACCAGGGGGTTGGCGTAGCTGCCGACTAGCAAGTGACTAACTGACGAGCGTCCACAGCAACTCAGTTTTCGCTTATAAATTTTACAGAAGAAACATAGGACGACAATGTGAAACTTGTTTTTGGTAGATGAAAGTTATATACTTTTACAAAATGGACCTTAAACTTGTTAATCGTTATCGTGAACTACAGCAAAAATACGGTCAAAGCGAGCCTTCGGAGTCACGTTTTCGATTCTATTCTTCGGGATGTTTTCAAACAGTTTCAGGAGATACGATCAACACGCATAAGTTGACAGTTTCTCGAACAATTCACCGTGTTTCTAAGGCTCTTTACAAATCGTCTAAATAAATAAAATACCAAGCCAGAGGGATGGAAACAAGCAGAAATCCTCATTTTACGCAATCGCTCGATTTCCAAGCGTGTTTGGGTGCGTAAGTGACACTCATGTGAAAATACAGGGACCGTCTGAGCACGAAAGTGAATTTGTAAATAAAAATGGTTATCATTCAATAAATGTACAGCTAGTTTGTGATAGTGGCATAAATATAATTAACTGTGTTGTTAAGTATTCTGGAAATAACTTGATTAGTCACGGGATAAACTCAAGAAAGAATTGAAGATGCTGAAAAGACGCCTTCCTTGCCTTTCAAAGAAATATCAAGGTATGTCATGCTAAATTATATTGGAGTTATAAGTTTTGGAAACAATATTTTTACATTATATTTGAATATTATGTCCACATGAAGGAAGAGAAATTATCATAACTGCCTTAATTATGGGGTTTTTTTCAAGTAAGTGTCTTATGTGTTAATAAATTAATATATTATATTTTGCACAAATAACAAAGAGCAGAAAGTAATGGGCATGTTTGAATGTGTTCACATGTGTCTCTTCAGTAAAATTTTTGCATGTATAACACATGCACACCTTTCAAGCCATGTTTCCCTAAAGAAATAAATTAACATATATTTATGCACTTACATCTAAGCTTTTTCTCACGTATACTGTTCAGTTTTGTTATTAATTTGGTTACTATCATTTTCTAGGTTTAGCAGTTGTTGTGTGCCCATGTCATTTGTGTAAAGATGCAGAATATATGATTCCTTTTTGCCTATTTGCAGGTACAGTCCAAAGAGAGCTATAGTTATCATCATGGCATGCATAGTATTGCACAAGTATAGTATGCATTCTGTATGATGAGCATGATGATAATCATGATATTGAACTTTATGGAGGTCAACCAGCCTTAAGTGCAAGAACAAAGCAAGAGTCCCTTATTCACAGATCCTTCTCCTACAGCTTTAATATTTGATGGTGAAGTACAATTTATTTATATGCAGAATTTCAAAGTTAAAATTAAGACATGTCTTTTTCATCAGATTAAGCAAAACTTGTGATCAGCATAAGTCCTCCTAGAGGTTTTAAGATGAAGGCTGGATGAATAACAGCCTCAAACATGCACAGTGTTTGTCATGCATGTAGACCAGCCAGCCTTGTCAGTAATTTTAAAGGCTTTTGTATAAAGATGTCCTGGTGAAAGTTCATAAAGAGTTTCAAATATGCGACACAGGACTAGTTTTAAATAATGTATTTGATTAATGGTATAGGAAGTGTCGCGTGGTCGCGACGAAGCCAGTCGAACTTCAACTGAGCGCAGACCATACACAGAAATGACAAAGACAAAATTCACGTAACAAACAAAACTAATTTAATAGCCACAAAAATAATACTGATAGGAATCAAAAATCAAACATTCCATACTCTCACATGAACAAATATAGATCAGCGCGAACAATCCAACAAACAAAAAAATAAATTAAAATAAGACAAATCATCTGCCCTGCGCACAGGCTAATCTCAGTCACCGTATATACAATACATCACCCGCACGCACTGCAGGGTGACAGTTTAGAAGTCCGTTGAAGATGTCCACAGATGGCAGCCCGCCCTCTGGCCTTGCTTGCCGCTCTAAAGACTTACCCCCACCCCTCTGTCTTCTCGTCCAGATGCGATGATGTGGGCCGGCCACTGGTCACGTGAGCTCCTGCTCGAAGATTCCTGCTCTAGGTGTTCAGTCCAAGGCCTTTCCGCACACTGGTGCAGCAGAGTCGCGAGTTCACTCGCCGACGAGATGATGATGATGGTGCAGGGTGGACGCTCGACACGATGACGGACAGCAACGCGAACATAGGATGTGAAGACACGGTGACACGAAGGAAGAGCGAAAAACAACAACAGGTGGAAGAGTGAAGAAGAACGAAAAATAAGCCTGTAGATAAAACAATTCTTACAATCAACAGGCGTGTCCCGAAACTGCTCAATTTCTAAAACAATATTTTCACACCGACACATATATCCGACCATCGGACTAATCCTAATATTCGTCAAAAATCTAATGTTGATCTTACACAAATCCATACAACGGGAAACGAGTACGCGCTACAAGCGTCGTGACCCGGCAATCACGAACGTTAACCTAACAAAGTACACTTCTTGCAATTAAACATCGGACTATGGCTTTGAACATAAAGATTCTCTCACTTGCACTTCCACCGCCACCCAAAGGCCCTTACAGACTAGAATGGTGTGGAACCCGACAGAATGGGTCTCTACTCACCCAAAACGGCTTGTGGCAGATCGGTCGATACAAAACGAAAAACTCTGACTGTCATGGCCACGGTCCAGCACCGTCTGTTACTTGATGACGACTACCCATGACGTCAAAGAAGAAAAAAGTAAAATGACGTATCAAGGAAGCTGTGCGCGCGCGCGTAACGTAAGACAAAGAGGGGACAAAAGCGTGAAGAAAACGCCTAAAGATGGGCGAGCTCAGTATGGGAGGCATACAAGGATGACAGCACAATCGCTGACACGCGACATAGTGTACGGAGAATTTACTTTTAATGATTGCAAAAAAAAAAAAAAAGATTTTATATATATATCCCGTTTGTCAACTCCTTTTTCAAGACAAGGATTTAGGATTCTTGCACTTTCTTTTTTCATTCGCTCAAAAAATATGTGTATTTAAACATGTTAGAATGTTGGTACCATGCAGCATAACAGAACATACAGGTTGCACCCAATTCATCAACAATACATGAATGCTGAACTAACAGTGACATGATCTAAACACATTCAGCTATGAGGACTTAAAGACTGAAAAGTTTAATGAATCAACACAAAAAAAGAACTACAGCTAGTAAGTTCCAACTAATTACAATATATATAAAGTAAAATAAAAATTACATTAATATTTAAGAACTATTAACGTTGTTTAAAAAAACTGCCATGATTCATGATACTGGCTATAAATAGACAAGAATGATCAATTAACAGAGAGTTTAAATATTTTTTAGTAACTGATGTGTTCAACGCCATTTGAAACTTGGATTAATAATGATAAATGCCAAAATTTGTAAAGCACATACCCTCCTAAGGAGCTTGCTCTTAGCTCTTAAGAACAAGAACCAAACATGGACAACATGCGAGGAACAGGAAAACAAATAACATATGAACTATAAAAGAATACACAACAGTACTAACAAAGAATAAATTCAAATACAGAAAACAAAGAGGAACTAAATAACAAGAGCTGAGAGTAACATGTTATTGAATATATGATTATGCAACCCAAACATAATTTAGGATTGCATCAGTCTACTCTGCAATCTGAGGTTGTGGACTTCATTTTGTACATGGATGCTTTACATTGTGGACATTGTTTATCACTCGCGGAGCATTTCTTCATTGCCTGAAAAATAACAATTGCAACCTGTGTCAGCCAGAGCGATACTTTATTTTCCAAATTGATTCACCTATCCAAAAGAAAAACTATTTTATGCATTACTTTTGTTGGTTGTTTACATGCAAAAACTTAAAACAGTTTATTTACCCTCATGCATTGATCGTTCTGCCGCAACGACTGGGCACACACCGTCACTCGCCACATCTTTCCGCTGCTTCTTTAGTTGGCAGTCCGTTCGAAATTTTGACAAAGAGCAAGTCGTGTGATTTGCAGCGACTGTCCACTATTAATCCATAGAACGTTTTCTTTTTCAATTTGTCTTTCACTTTAGCTCTGACATTTTCGAGATTAGAGTGATTCTCCCGCGTGAAAATTTTGTTTCGCGGTGGAAGCCCCGTGTGAAGTTTTTGTAAAACCCTTAGTCCGTAGCTACTAGTTCGGACGTGGCTAGTCGCGAGCCTAGTCCAGAGCAGTGCAACCCGGCGTAAGTGAGGAGACTAGCTAGTCGGGTATAAGGGGTTTAGTCGGACTAGCAGGGGAACTAGCTACGCGTACCCCGAGCAATTGCAACCGGTCAGCCAAGCCTCATTTCCCTTATGTTCAGCACAGAAGTAGTCAAAATTTTTAAAAGATTTAAAGGGTTACTATGTATGTTTGTGTGCATTACATATACATTGTATGTATTTGTATCATATTTGTATGTACAACGTGTGACTTTCTTCTGCAATCTTCAGACTTGAACAGGCAACAGCTATGGACCATTGTCCAACTAAGGTGCCAAGAATTTACCTCCAGCATCTGATCATAGTGTATGTAACAAGAAAACATAGCAGTATCCAGCTTAGAGCAGGGGTGGGCAATTATTTTTCCCAAGGGGCCACATGAGAAATTGGGATGGTTTTAGAGGGCCGGACTAATATAATCTTAACTCAGTTTTACCCAATACTGTATATATATATACGGGCGGGCGGGCGGGCCGGTCAGAGACAGGAGGCGGGCCGGCCTTTGCCCAGGTCTGGTCTATAGAATGCTAGACTGCAAGCAATGATACAAGTTGTGGACTAATCAAGCATTTCTCACAAAAATAGGTTGCAATATTGTGTTATTATTGTTGTTTGCTCCACTTCTTTGGGGCAATGGCCCTCAAATCTCAAATAACCTATCCACCAATCAATCAATTATAAATCAATCAATCGATTAAATACAAAACTAGGCGATACGCATAAAATACTAGAATATCTAGTGAATGTGTAATGTTGCACAGTGCAGTATGTTTGTTGGATACTTCTATTCTGAGAAGCAAACATCACGTGTTCATATTGTGGTTTCCTTTTTCTCCATGTTGCGTCATTTAAGAAAGCTTTCAGCGCTGAGTTGTTTTTAAGTTAAATCATATTGCTTCACACTTTCCTGTCAAACAATTTTTTTCTTTAATTTCAAAAAAATGTCGGATATGACAAGGAGAAGAGAATTGCATGTTCGCGCACTCGGTCTAGCGCAAACCAACATTTAACAAGAAAGATGGGGGGAAAAATCTCGGAAGCTATTAAAATGCAAACGTACCACATTTGTGTGCCTCAAGTACATGCCACTTTGAGATCACTCACAGTTCTCTATGGTGACAAGGGAGGAGACTGAGTCTGTTTAGAGTTGTCCTCCCCTTGCGCTTTTAACGAATCAATAATTTGGAAAAGACATAATCAAGGGGCGCTATCCAACAATTCACAAGCTCTTGCTTGCTAATCTGTCTCCACACCCCCTCTCTTTATCTAACGGTCCAGCTTCACCATGGCTCATTTCGCTTGCAGACGTGAGGGATAATTGCGAACATGGTGTCGTCGTCCACTCTTTTGTTGAGAAACACAGAAATACAGCCCGGTAGTCAAGACAAGAATCCTAGAGACTGTAGATTTAGATTTTCTCGAGATTTTGTTGTATTCAAAAGTACTGAGCAGTGGGAATAATATAAAATATAAATAATAAATAATATAAAAGAATGAACACAGAAAGAAAGTTTTATTTGTAAGGTTCTACTTTCAAACTTGTAAAAAAAACTTGGCGAAACAAAGATTCGTAGGCGAAGGGAAACGATTCAAGGGAAGCAACCTCATTTAAGCGCTGAAGACGTACAGAGTGCTCTCAATATTCGAGTGCGTTGAGATTCCTAAGAGAGGCCCTACGTATTTAAAATTGTTGACTATCTCGATTACGTCTCCATAGATGTTTATTCCTTGTTACTCTCTGAGGAGCACAGGCCGCAGTCACCATAGATACTACTTTCGATTGCATGAGGTTTGTCCCAACATCGAATATCGTTTCTTTTGTCTTTGAGACTTTCAAGTTAAGGAAATGCTTGTTGTCTCAGTGTACAACGTCAAAAAAGATCACAATAAAACAATAATGATTCCTGTCATCAAGAAATGGCGTTGATGTACTCATAGAGGCAACACTTATAACACACAACTCACAGATTGAATTCTCTGAAAGCTGGCCTGAGAGATATCGTAGTGAACGAGAAAAAATGCAGAAGAAATCAACAGCAAAGGAGGGGGGAAGGAACAACAGACTTAGGGGAGGAAGTACAACAGCGTCAAGAGAGACGACGGATTTCTTTGTGTGTGTGAGAGAGAAAAAGATTTTTTTAAACCCATCCATCAATACCGTTTCCACACATTCGAAGAGAAATCCAGGGACGCAACTGTGATAATCACTTCTACGTTCACTACTGGGTTGTTTCCCTCTTTCCAGTTCTATTACTGCTGTGGTCATGGCCGTGTCTAGATGGGTCAGAGACATCAACACAAAAATATGGAATTGTTTCATGGACGTTACATAAAATTTAACAAAAGAGCAAAGCCACCAATATTTGTTTATTTCTTAGTAATTTGACAATTGCAGCATTTTTGCTTTTGCTCTCAAGCTTTATGGACGCAGCTACAAAATCCTGCCAGCTCCATGAAGGCCAACGATCCCTTGCCCCATCGGTTAACCCCAGGGAAGGGACAGCGAAAAATGTGCTGCGATAGTCAAAACATCATCAATAAAGCCATAAAAAAAACTTCCACAGGCGCGTGTAACGTCTGCACATGATGCCAGTGTGCTAAGGGGAAAGAACTCATCAATAAGCTCGAACGACACCATTTGGACGGGGGCAGAGGTCAGGCTTTGGGGAGACAACTGCTGACGAAGGCAACAGACAGGGTGCAGTGGGGAGGAAACCACGCTCGAGCATTGCGTAGGCTGTCTCGTACATCTCTTTAAAAGGTAGAAAAAAACAAACTGCAATTGAAAAAGTTACTTAGCTTTTAACGGGAAGCAACTCGTGTACCCTTGCTCACCGAGTTTATTATTTATAGCCTCCCTTTTGTCTCATAAAAAATAATACCAGACATTTCGACCATTTGCCAGCTCGACCACCGGCAGAGGAGGGGGGGGGTTGGATTGGTGTTTTACGCCATGTCAGCAGCTGAGGCTATATTACGGCAAGGCAGCCAGCCTTGTAAACAGATGCCAGGTGCAGAGAAAGAACAGCATGCCGGAGACGAGAAATGAACTCAGGGCAGCTAACTTTCACTGTATTGGTGACAGGCGCTAACCTTTGCGCCATCGGACCGCTCCACCACCGACGTTCACACTAATATGTGAAGTATCTGTAAGGTGACTTCCAAATGAAGACTCCATTATTGATCATTAATGTGGCAAATCAATCTTTTGTACATATATTCATTTCTTTTGTGTGCGTGTCGACAGCAAAAAGACGAAAGGAGGGAAATAGAATGTTTGTAAATGTGTTGGTGTGCTCAAAATCTACAAAAAAGCAATAAGAAAGTAAATCTAAAAGTAAATCTAAAGTAAATGTACGTGTGAATAAGTTCATTCTGTTGTTCAGATACAGGTATTCAAACATTAACACGCTCGAGTTTACTTTATGTTTATACTTGGAAACACTAAGTACGCTTGCCAGGTTCTCAAAGATTCCAGTCGTAACGATTTAAATATATAGGTAAATACATTATTCAGTATGTAATAACAGGGCTTATTCCAGAGCCCGATAAAGATTTTTTCATATCATTTTCTTATTTATTAGCAATGCTTATAGTGTTGTTTCATGCATGGAAGAATTCTTTTGGTGTAGATAGAAACACACACGAACACCCCACCACACCCCACCCACTCCACACACACACCCAAGAATACGGGCACGAAATACACACACGCGCGCGCGCACACACACACACATATGCACGCACGCACATGCACTCACCCGCGCACTGTAAAAAGGCTCACTATGGAAATGCAAGAACTTGGCTGCAGTGAAGACGATGGAACTGGGAAACACGCTGTGGCCGCCCATCCTCAAATAGAAAAGAAAAGACGGAGAGAGGAGGAATAGCGAGGGACGTGACTGGCGCTAAAAGAGTGATTGGAATAAGATACCAGTACGATCCGCTGGGCTGATCCAGGATTATTTCTCTCAGCCTGACCCGCGTTGCAATGAAATGAGGCGATGAGCATTCGGAGACCGCGAAGGGCGGGCAGAGGTGGCCTTAGTGATAGTTCGGATCTCTCCACATCGCCTCTGTCTGCGTGAGAGAAAAAAACGATGTTGGAGAACTTGCTTAGCCTTTGACACAAACATCCCATAGGTGAGCTCTGAGGCAGACATTTGTCTCACACACTGTGAAATGTTACTTTGGAAAAAAAATTAAAGAAACGAAAATATAAGGGAAAATACGAAAATTTAGGAGATTGATGAGGTTTCAGAAATAAAGTTTAAAAAAAAAAACTACTGGAATGGGAAAGTTCGAGCACAGTAATAGCGATAGACTAACAAGAAATATTGAGGCACGATGGAGACAACGACACAGGCAGGCTGGAGACAAAGACAAACATTAAAAGCACGAATCATTTCAAGAAAAAGACAACAACCAAAATTTAAAACACGACCCAGGAAGGCAAGGGGAGACATGTGGGGAGGGAGAGGAGTAGTCTCATAGCCTGACTTGTAGGGGCAGTGAGCTGTAAGTGGTTTACTGTGTCCAGGAGTTTGCTGGTGTTAACCTTTTTTGATAAATCAGGTCTGATGGGCAGTCACTGATAAATCAGGTGTTCATGTCTGGTGGGTAGTCACCCAATTGAAAGGACAGCCAAAGAGGCATTCGCATTTTTACTAATTGAAAAGTATCATGAAGTTTTTCTTTCTTGGAGCATATTTTGCTATAATTTTTTTCCCTTCCGTTTCTCTCCTCTTTTTCTAACGTTCTCATCAGTTTCTTTTTACTGGGGAAAACATAAACAAATTTCTCTTTTTTTTCTTATCACTGTCTTTCCTTCCTTGATTCCGAATCTTGTGGCTAGATTTACGTATTGCAGGACGCATTTTAATAAAATATTTCCTTTTTTACTTCCACCAACTATCTTTCCTCTTGTCTCATTTCATCTCTCCTTTATAGTTTTCTGGCCTGTTTTATTTTCTGTAAAAAATCTTTCTTCCTGTCTTCCCTCCGACTATCATTTCTTCCCACCCCTTTGCTTACTAAGCGTTTCAAGCTGATATTGTTTTTCACATTTACAAAGCAGAAGACTTTTTAAGTGATGCCCAAACTCCCACCTCTCATCCTGTATTTGCCTCACAAAGACCTGACTCATCCCCCACCTCGCCCAAATGGGGCGGCATCCTGATAATTAATACATTTCTGACATAAATAGAAAGTATACTGCTAAAGAAAATGGTCTTTTAAAAGAATGGCATATTTTGTGGGTTACCATTGTCTTTATTCAGCACACACACGGCAATCTACCTGAAAAGTCGAGTGTGAGTCCCTATCTGCTCTGTGTACATAGGTCTGACCTACTGACTTGCGCTACCACCAGCAGCCAATCACAAAACAACAAACTTCGAT